>NW_025536592.1:0-54790 GCF_020615455.1 Coregonus clupeaformis
ACCATTCAATTCTCAGGCAACAGCTCTGGTGGAGATTCGTGCAGTCAGCATGCCAATTGCAAGCTCCCTCAACTTGAGACATCTGTGGCGTTGTGACCAAACTGGACATTTTAGAGTGGCCTGTTATTGTCCCCAGCAGAAGGTGCACCTGTGTATTGATCATGCTGTTTAATCAGCTTCTTAATATGCCACACCTGTCAGGTGGATGGATTATTTTGGCAAAGGAGAAATGCTCACTAACAGGGATGTACACCAAGTCACTTGGCTCTGTCATATCCTCACATGGTCTCTCCTATCATTGCTACGCAGACGACACACAATAAATTTTCTCCTTTCCCCCTTCTGATAACCAGGTGGCGAATCGCATCTCTGCGTGTCTGGCAGACATATCAGCGTGGATGTCGGATCACCACCTCAAGCTGAACCTCGGCAAGACCGAGCTGCTCTTCCTCCCGGGGAAGGACTGCCCGCTCCATGATCTCGCCATCACGGTTGACAACTCCATTGTGTCCTCCTCCCAGAGTGCAAAGAACCTTGGCGTGACCCTGGACAACACCCTGTCGTTCACCGCTAACATCCAAGCGGTGACCCGATCCTGCAGGTTCATGCTCTACAACATTCGCAGAGTATGACCCTACCTTACACAGAAAGCGGCACAGGTCCTAATCCAGGCACTTGTCATCTCCCGTCTGGATTACTGCAACTCGCTGTTGGCTGGGCTCGCTGCCTGTGCCATTAAACCCCTACAACTTATCCAGAACGCTGCAGCCCGTCTGGTGTTCAACCTTCCCAAGTTCTCTCATGTCACCCCGCTCCTCCGCACACTCCACTGGCCACTGTGTCAGTCAGTGAACCATTTGGAAGGGCCAGACAAGATCATCCCAGGGTCCGCTGCCAGTCCAGAGACCGTTTCAAGCCCCCGTCTACAGTGCTTACACAAGACCATAACAGCGGAACGGATGTAGCATTGATTTTTAAATGCACCGAGATGTGTGATGCCTTAACCCTCCATTATCCCAAGAACACACTATTACTAACGTTTGCAGCACCTGGAAGTTAATAAATAGCCTAGCTCTTCATGGGAACGGCATTCTCATTACAAAACAGATGGCTGGCCACAGAGACATTATGAAACTGGATCAAAGAGAATCACATTGTGAGTTATGACTCAAAGGTGCGCCCGTAAAAATGAAAACCCTATATAAAAGCCTTCTATGAGTCATGTGTTTTATAACTAGGACACCAGAGTTTCTCCTGGTCAGATCAACATGGTCAGGACAGACTTCCCAGGTATGACAAATGTCATGGTTGAAAACAAAGGGAGAGACAAAGTGGTGACATGACCCCGTTTAAAAATGGCAGAATTATCGGAGCTGCCACAGTCGACCATGAGGCCATTCATTGTGGCCATTCGTATCTAATGGGAGTCATGCACTGCTGTTTACAGATAGCTCTGAGAGAACGAGGGAGAGGGGGAATGTGGAATCTTTCCTTCGAGTCTGTTAGGGACTTCTTTTAAGTGGCGTCTCCTCAAAGACTCTTCAATGAGATTCATCACTGGAAACAAAATTATTTTATCTAACCTACATAAATACCATATATTAAAATACTGACAAAATGCAACTAGAGATACTTACCATTGTTTGCCTGTTCGCACTCCTCAACCTGCCAGGGAGAATTATAAGGTCAGTCACACATAACCCTGGCATTTTACTTTATTTTGGCTGACTCATTTTACTACATCAATGACTTAAGTCAGTTCAACAATACAGGACTGAGAATCATAGAAAATCATCCATGACAGCAGACCTGTAGAAACCAAGGCAAGCATTTACCAGTGGAAAGCACACACACATTACATCTATGAATAAACCAATGGCCGACATGTCAGTGAGCCCTCACCCTTACCCCTAAAGGAACGTTGATGGAGGTGATGACCTCGTCTGTCTCATTGTTTTTGGGGAAGAGGAGCGGCTGCTGGCACCGTCTAAGGGGGGCGGACGGTTCTCCGCACAGAGTACCCTTGGCCGTCCCGCCTACGGAGAGAAACAACAACCAGTTAATAATGATGACTCAGACTTCACATCACAAATGAGTCAGAGGAGATGACCTTACTACTAGAGTTCTGTAAAGCAGAAAACCCTCCTCCTCCTGGAGACCTGCCTCCTCCTGGAGACCTGCCTCCTCCTGTAGGCTTTCCAGCACACCTGATTCTACTAATTAGCTGCTTGCTAGGACCTTGATTAACTGACTCGGGTGACTTACACAACTGGGTTGGAGTAATAGCCTGCATACACAGTAGCTCTCTGGGAGAAGGGTTTAGGTCAGTGATAGGGACTAGTGTTAGGCCTAATGCTAGTTAATAGTGTCGATGCTAGAAGTGCTAATAAGAACATTAATTTCCTTAAGGTTTGTTTCCACTTCACATTTCATTGATCAAAACAAATTAATTCACTGGCCGTGCGGATTTTACGATTTGGTTGAATGGGTCTAAATCGATTAAAGACTGGTGTGGAAGGCTGTAAACAGTGTGCTTTACAGTCTTGATTTGTGGTGCATTCCTGTTTTAGTGGATGTGAGTGACTAACATACAGTATGGCAGTGTTCTCTTCGGAATTCTACCCTCTCAGATTTTCACTGAGCGCAATGTTGCTAGGCACAATTTGCCAAAATGACGGAAAACCACTTTTTCGAACAAATCCGATTGCCTACCTATCAGTCTCAGACAGATACCGACACAGACCCAGCAGCAAAGCAGCCAGTGGATGTAGGCTAATCCAGACAAATGCAGAGCCAAAACTCATAGGCTAACCAACACACTCCACTCAGCGAAAGGGCATTATGGCCGACATTTAAGCTAGGCTACAGTCCCATATAAACTCCCATTGAACAACAACTGTACAGCAGAACCAATGGGAAGTCAACAGATTGGTTGGTCTACCTGCCATCTATGACTAGGAGGAACAAAGCCAGACAAAGGGATGATTATTGGTCAATATATCACTGCTTGTTAATGAAGTGAGAGGAGTCAGCATTGTGAAGTAATGGCACAGTGACTCAACAAGGTTTCCTTTATAATGGCTCTGCATCTGTTTTCAAGGCCCTGCTGAATTACTGCTTTTACATTAGCTTTGGCAATGGGACATGAACAGTGGACATGGCCAATACGTGATGCTTTAATTGACTATGGTGCCATTACATTTAAATGACACATTCAGATAGTACTGCAAGATCATGATGTAGGTCTATATAATTGATTTGACAACTGGATTTTGGGCTATTATGTAGGAGGTACTTGTTGACCAAATCTTCACCTCTATCTTTTATGGAGTGTCGTTCCAATATGTGCATCACAGTTCCCATTTCTGAGGCTGAGAGATAAACAGTCACACCGGTTCAGTGGGTTGTTATGAAGCTCAGTACTGCTCTGATTGCAGAAATGTCCCTTGTGTGGCTGGGATTGGGCCCTTGAATAAACCCACTAAGGATCATCTCAAGGCCATAGTGAGTGTCACAGGGCATCACCAAAAAAGGCTACAGCAAAAGCTATGCTAATGTCTCAGGACCATAGTAATGTAAGCAGAGGCCAATGGCTGAATTTAAATACCACAATGCTACATCGCAGCATATATTCTACTACACCATGTGGGTGAAACTTTACAACAAAATGTAATTATGGTTGTGTAGAGTAAGTATGATCATATATGGTTAAGGACTGTTCACCATTTTACAACTTGATGTTAGATTGTTCCTCACCCTGAAAATAGTCTATGGGCCAGGAGAAACGAATCCATGGTTCAGTTCTTTCAACAGCCACAATAAATGGAAGTGATGGGGGCATGTGAGTATGTTTTTAATTTGTATTAATTATTTATTTTTCATGGCCAAATCACCTTTAAGTAACATCAAATAAAATATGGAGTTGATTTGATTTCAGGTGATTTTGACATTTTGTGGTGGCTAAGGTTAGCTTAAGTTTGTTGTGGCTGTTTAAAGAAAACTGAACCATGGATTAATGTTTTTTTCTTGGCCCAGACTACTTTCAGGGTGAGGAATCATCTAACAAAGTTGTAAAAAAATGGAACTACTCCTTTAAGTATATATTCATGAATGGTCATGCCTTCTAACCTCAAGGTTAATGACCTCCCGTGACTGACTTTGTTCAATAAAAAAAGTTCAAGTGGAAGGCCATACAAACAACAATACATTGTTGGCCAGCTTCTAAATTCACAGAGCCAAGAGACAAATCTGTTTGGCTACATTTCCAGCTCATATCCAGATTGTGATGTCATTAGGTAAACAGTAGCCTAAATCAACAACATCCTATAGCCTACTAACAGAGAAAACAGTACATGCAAACCATGAATATCCAGACAAACACAGCCAAATAATCCAGGTGGATCCATGGAAATATATCAAGACTAATGTAATATTAATAAAAATAGGTTGCCTAGCCAAGTGCTCAACTTCCAGACGAGACGGCACCGAAGCCAACCTAACCAAATAATTCAGGTGTATCCGTTGAAATGTGCATACCATGACACTGTTCGTTTTGTCTGAACTGAACTTGAACCTAGCTTAAGACAATGTGGAATAGCAGAGTGTGAACACTGCATGCAGCTGTCGGCTCCGGAGGTCAGAGGTTACAGTGAACACACACACACCACATTCTCCACACTTCATGCGTGGGCACGGATACGCCGCTACACCAGTAAATGGATTACTACATAAAGGGGTGATGCGATTGTGAAAACGTGATCCTGTGCCATGTGAGATCAGTTCCCACCACACCCTTATTTTACATGTATACTGTGAACGTCCCTTGCTATGCTCTAGTTGTAGGCCTAGGTCTACTTAATAAACTATCGCGTCAACTTGATGTTGATTGAACCGACATTGTCTAGGAATGTGTTTAGCCTGTACACAACTAGAAATGTCTGATCGCCATTGCCTGCTTTCTCCAACAATAAAAATCCTCACTATACTTAGCAGTATGGATGGGCACCATGTACAGCAGCCTATATACCATAACATTCTGCCACTTGGATGTCTATCAGGGCCTGCAATAAGGACCACTGTTCTGTGATCAACAGCGAGGTGTACACTACTACAGCCAGGGAGGGACAGCCAGATCCAGCCGACAGACAGAGGTGGCTCCCCCAGCAAGGCCCTGCTGTACTACAAGTCAGTCTATGTAGGTCAGGTGGAAAAACTGTACACTATGCACATTATCCAATGTGAATGACTGGAGTCTGGACACTGATTGAATGAACGTCCCACATAGTTTTACCCCAAAGGGTCTTTGTCAGCTTGATGCCCATTTTGGGCCCCATTGTTCGAGCACTCAATGTGTGCAGGTATTCTTCTTTTGCCATGCCACATTTTTGTACCCTGCCCCAGTGGACGTTTGTTGGATGTGTGCGTACACTAGTTTTGAACCAATGTGAGTAGCTAGGAAATACCAGGTGGGTTGCTCCTCCGATGGGCGTGGGGGTCGTCGGGCTCTAGGAAAATGTTGGAGGCCATTTTGTTCTTGCGTACAGGGGGGGCTTCGTCTGTGCCGAACGATATGTTGGAGGCCCCGCCCGGCGGCCGCAGCACCCTGCAGGACAACAAAGGGAGGGTGAGGACTCATTTAACTGACTGCCACACACTATTGAACAGACACCCCCACTCCCAGGACATGCTAAATACACAAAGAGCATGTCACAATAGTGATCAGCAGCAGCACTGCTGAAATCAATACATGACAAATACAAACATATTGCTCTGATGCAGCCCCCGCTCTCTCTCTCTCCATCCACGGTAGGGTCTCCACTCCCTAAGCCCCGGCTGTCAGGCTGAGGGATACTCCCAATCTCTCCCCTCCCCTGGCTACAGCTGACTCCATGCGCCTGCAATCTGCCAGGCTAGCCAGCCACAGCCGCCGATTTGAGCCAGGCAGAAATTCCGCAGCAGTTACACACAGGGGATGGCTTTCATTCCAGACAGCATAGCAGTTCCAACATTTGATTGGACAAATCCAGGCTAGGCTACATCATGGCCTGTGCTTAGGCACAGGGAACAATGTCAAGGTAAAAACAAACATCAGATAGCCTTAATATGTGATCTGAATATCAAAAAGGCAAGAGAGGATAACCACAGCTCACAAAGCACACTTCCAAACCGACATTCTTTCCTCCTAGTAAACAGAAGGGTCACTATAATGAGAAGGAAAGCCTTTTTTCCCCCTTGACTAAGGACAGTCGGGTAGAGGACAGAAATGGATGTGTTTGCAGAGCCATTCCCCTGACCCCTCCTCCCCTCTATTCAGCTCCACACACAGACGGCTGAATCCACCAGCTGACACTAGGCAGCTGTCCAAAGGCACTGACGGGATACAAAAATCAACTTCCCCACCGTGTGGGACAAAAACCCACTGAAGACAGTGGCGAGATGAAAAAAACGGGATTTGGGTGTTGCTGGTGCTGTATGCCACGCGTAGTTAATCATAATGCCTAAAGCAGACTTGTTAACCCTTGTGTGATTACTAGGATGAGCACATGCTTTCCACCCGGCTGCGAAGAGAAAAGGCTATTTGAGACCCCACCCAACAATGAAACGGCAAATATTTCCTGTGAAAGGAGAGGCACTGCGGTTAGAAAAGTGGGACAACTCGACAGTTGTTCAACAGCAGATTGATTGAAAAGATAGCAAGCGCGAGCCTGATGCTGTCACATACATTGAAGGCCTTTGATGACCTTATCTGCAATTACTAAAGGCTGCCAAAGTTGGATTGGTGCTGTCGGGAAAGCCTGCATTTCTAGATTGGTCAGCAGCAGGGCCGACCAAGATGGCTAAAGCAAAGATGAACTGAACAAAGATTTGCAGGCTTAGCTAAAGCCCCCTCACCCAAGTAAAACCCGCATTAGCCACCAATTAGTCGACAACGTAGCTAGCTGGAATGCGGAATGTCTTAAAGACTGGTCGTGATTTCACGGTTTTGGACTAACTTACTTGTAGCAAAACTATCCAGCCGAAAACTGTTACAGATCACATTTTTGGTTAACGAAATAGCTAATTGTCCGGCCTGCCCGAAGCGCATCAAAGGTTGATAAAGAAAGTTACAACGTTTATTTTTTCTTCCGCATGTCATCCAGCCGCCGCAAAGGCAGGAGTTTCCCAGACTATAGGATGGATGCATGCGGTGCATCATTTTCTGGCAGTGAAAAAAAGGTGATTGCGTGCAGACCCTTTGCCTCAAATAAGTCCTCAAAACGTAGACAATTCAGATTTTAAAAGGCTTGAATTAACTCCTAATAAACTGATTGGGTCAACCGTATTCTTAGAAACATCCATAAAAGGAGCTCAATTTGGCATGTCTGGTAACCCAATTTGGCATGTAGGCTAATCTAGCTAGCTAACTAACCAACAAACTATCCAGTTTTGGGGCATCAGAGGCCGAAAGACACTGAGGGTTTGGAGCTTGCAAACGACGTGTGAGTGCTTGTTTCTGCAAATAAAAGTTTCACGCGACAGCTGAGCTTGCTGCTAGCCAGACAGCTAACTTAACAAAAAAAGTTGCTGTCCAGACAGACAACTACTAGCTAATTACATAGCTAAAATTGTCCATTCTATTTAAATGTGTCCTGATGCCGAGTCCTTTGCACTGAACATCTAATTTTCAAAGTTAAATCCCAACTTCCACTATTAACACCGCGCGGGCCTCTGCCTGGTGTGGTAGTTAGCATCGCTAGCAGTAACCAGGTCGCTGATGATGCGGCTAGCCCAAATGCCCTCTTCACACCATCATATCAGCTAATTAGTAAGACAACGTGTGCCATTAATACAATTTAGCTAAATCAGGAAAAATCCACCGCCCGACAACTGGCCGGTTAGCTTCCAATACTGGCTGGCAAGCGATGGTAAGTGGATCCCATTTTCTTTTGTTTGTCCATGAAGATTTTTCGGATTCATTTTTTTACCTGGAACTGCTTTTCGCGGCGGGATCCATCCCTTGAAAGGTTTTTGTCGTCGTCATTTCGACTGTCTAATTGACTACTTTCGTATTTCGATATGTAACTCTATAAACTACAAAAATAAGATTTTCTAAATCCTCCGCAGGACAGAAACTGAAATACGGACTCCACCCGACTGAGCGCACGAGAGACCAGAAGGAAGAGCACAGCGACAAGTTATCCCAGCCCACTTGAGTTCCACTCGCTGTGGTTGGACGGAACCTCACCGACCGTCTTTCTGGTTGGTGGCACATACCGACATTCGACGTCAATCCATTTTCTTTGAAAGGCAACGTTCTCCACCCCTGTGCGAAGCATGAAACAAATATTCCCGATTTAAGTCATTTAGCAGACGCTCTTATCCAGAGCGATTTAGTTAGTGAGTGCATACATTTTTCATACTGGCCCCCCGTGGGAAACGAACCCACAACCTTGGCGTTGCAAGCGCCATGCTCTACCAACTGAGCTACAGGGGACTATAACTTCTTTCTTTTCAACAATTGTCTCAAAAAGTAACCTTATTTTAGAAAAATAAATCAGATTAAGTGCTATTTACTGCCAGTTTCATTCCCATTCTGTATCTTATATTAGATATTGATAAAAATGCTGTCAGTACAGTATCAAGATGTTATCTAATGGTGATGAGCAAGGACATAAATGATGTTACTCAAGAGTTACTATATTTGTTTGGCTTGTCTTCATACAATAGTCCCACTGTCCTAACATCCTCTTTCGCCCGTTTTGAGTTCATCTTTACACTGACAGTGCCAACATTTGGCTACAATGTGGTATTTTAAACAGTCAGTGGTGATCATCAAGCTTTACAGTTCAATCACCATGGTGGTTTTTCACTGATAAAATATCCAGCACAAGGACGTGCTCTGACAATGAATGATTACAAATATTTGCACCAGTTTTAATGACCCAGTCACACACTAAACAGAGACAAAATAAATTGAGTTTGGTTAAAAAGAGAGAATAACTTTATTTTAACAAGACATTTATGAGACAATACTGATGTTTACCTGGACTAAAACATCTCTTCAGGGTTTCCTTATTACAAGCATGGCCTAGTCAAACTATGTTCAAGACATGTTTCATTTTACACAACCACTAATATATAAAAAAGATATAAAACCAATTTTCTGAAGCAGACAACAGAAAATTAAGTTGAATAACAAACCAGTCTTATTCTCAAACAGTGAACTGGGTGGAAAATAGTTTTTCTTGATCTCTGAGTAAGTGATAACCAACCAGTCCCCAAAACAATGGACTTTTTAAGAGTTGGATCTTGCAGCGTTCGTTCGCAGCACACCTTGTATGAATGGAACTAAAATCTGAGTTCTCTTAGCGGAGGTTGTTTATGTACAAAACAGGAAGAAACAAAGGCAAGAATGAAAACACTATACAACAGCAGTTATGTATAACTGTGAGCAGGACTTCTTCCATGGTATTGATTCTGTGGTGGAAAATGGGACAAGCTGCAAAGGAGCAGTCTGGAGGGGATGGAAGGGAGGGAGAAGTTGTGGGGGAGTACTTGACATGCTAGTAGAGGCCTCCTGTCTGTTGCTGGAAAACATCGATCGTATCTTCATCCTCCATTTCCAACTGTCAGGAAAAAGGGAGGAAATTAAGTCAATTTGATATAAAACCCGATTTCATTAGATGACATGGCATTCATGACAAAAATGTACATACATTAGCTGTGAATGGAGAGCTTTCGTTAGAAGACATTTTGCATTTAACATTCTTTCAGCATGCACAAATGTTAATTGGTATTCTCAAACAGGGAGGAATGTATAATGTGTTATTGCTGGAATGGTGTTGTTCAAGCAAAATAGAGTGAATTGACGTAATAAATCAGTTCCTCCCATGAGACTCCAGGCTTACCTGTGCAGGTGTGTCTGTCTCGTTTATTGGCTGTCCATCGAACCGGAACCGGATTTGCCTAATCGTCAACCCCTACAGACACAGACACACAGATACTAAATTCCATTAAACTGTCTGACACAAAACAATCTCCAAGTAAAATGTCCTAAGAAAACAATATTTTCCTAACCCCTGCCAAGCAAACCATTAATAGTGTAC
Organism: Coregonus clupeaformis; assembly: GCF_020615455.1. Classification (NCBI taxonomy): domain Eukaryota; kingdom Metazoa; phylum Chordata; class Actinopteri; order Salmoniformes; family Salmonidae; genus Coregonus; species Coregonus clupeaformis. The sequence goes on from NW_025536592.1 coordinate 10,086, forward strand.
GCACTATGGAAGCAAGGTTAGCCAATCCTTTAAAAACTCCTGTCACTTCTCTACTATGTGAATGAAAACACTGCAGAAAGGAAGGGATGAGGAGATAGGGAAGGGCGTTACTATATTACCACTCCATATCCACGTTGGCCGAAATCATTTTGATCAGATAAAGGAAGAAAAACAACAGGATAGGGAGGGATGTGGCTTCTACTCAACAAAGCCAGTAGAGCATGGCCTACTTCCATGACTTCATAGGTCTAAAGAGACACCCAAGATCCTTTATGGACGGGCAGGCAGGCAGGGACACACAACATTGAGATTAGGCCTGTGCAAGCCTGGATAAGACAGGCCTAGCACTAGAGAGCAAAGACTCAGTTTCTACATCTCTGCCTCAGTTACATCTCTGCCTCAGTTTCTACATCTCTACATCTCTGACTCAGTCTCTATATCTCTGTACTTGCCAGTGCAAGCAGCATGAACACAATCATTCAAAAAGACATGTAGAACAGAACAGCTCCAAGTGCACTAGGGAAGAGAACAAAAATACCTTTGATATGTTGGGAGAATCCAATGCCAAGAACCCTATTTTAAAAGTACTTATTAGGTAATGCAGTGTAAATCCCCTCAATTAGCCTATAAGATCATAAATAGCACAGATCAGATTTGCCATATGATGATCCAGCAGTAAGGCTTAGTATTTACTAATCAGCCTAAAGCCAGAGAGAGAAAGGCAAGTTAAGCTTAAGCCTTGATAAATGCAAATTGCATTGAATATGACAAGTACATTTGGTGCATATAATAATAAAGGGTATTTTACCAAATAAAAAGTGAATCAGAAGAGTGGACAGTACAGAATCATTACTACATTACATTTTAGTCATTCAGCAGACGCCTTTATCCAGAGCGACTTACAGGAGCAATTAGGGTTAAGTGCCTTGCTCAAAGGCACCAAAAATATTTTCCGCCTAGTCGGCTCGGGATTCGAACCAGCGACCTTTTGGTTACTGGCCCAACGCTCTTAACCACTAGGCTATATGCCACACATAGAGCTGTGACACTGGAATAATGAGGACGATGAAAAGGAAGCTGATAATATGATGAAGACAACACAGCTCAAAGCACTCGTCTCCTGTCACAGACAATAGAGGCTACATCTGACAGTGAACAGATCAAAGAGTTACAAGTGTATAAAAAGGTGCATGTATCGCGTCCTCTCTTCGATGAGTTTCCTTGTCCTCAATGGATAATATCATCTTTCATCAACCCCTGTATTCCCATAGTTAGGGTCAGGACTTTTCCCAGGTCAGGTCATTAGGGAAAAGTTCCTGGGCCCATATTCATAAAGCGTCTCAGAGTTCAAGTTTGTTTATTAGTCATATACCTGTACACATGACATACACTACCGTTCAAAAGTTTGGGGTCACTTTGACATTTCCTTGTTTTTGAAAGAAAAGCAATTTTTTTGTCCATTAAAATAACATCAAATTGATCAGAAATACAGTGTAGACATTGTTAATGTTGTAATTGGCTATTGTAGCTGGAAATGGCTGATTTTTTAATGGAATATCTACATAGGCGTACAGAGGCCCATTATCAGCAACCATCAGTCCTGTGTTCCAATGGCACGTTGTGTTTGCTAATCTAAGTTTATCATTTTAAAAGGCTAATTGATCATTAGAAAACCCTTTTGCAATGTTAGCACAGCTGAAAACTGTTGTGCTGATTAAAGAAGCAATAAAACTGGCCTTCTTGAGACTAGTTGAGTATCTGGAGCATCAGCAATTGTGGGTTCGATTACAGGATCAAACTGGGCAGAAACAAATAACTTTCTTCTGAAACTCGTCAGTCTATTCTTGTTCTGAGAAATGAAGGCTATTGCATGCGAGAAATTGCCAAGAAACTGAACATCTCGTACAACGCTGTGTACTACTCCCTTCACAGAACAGCGCAAACTGGCTTTAACCAGAATAGAAAGAGGAGTGGGAGGCCCCGGTACAAACTGAGCAAGAGGACAAATACATTAGTGTCTAGTTTGAGAAACAGACGCCGCACAGGTCCTCAACTGGCAGCTTCATTAAATAGTACCCGCAAAACACCAGTCTCAATGTCAACAGTGAAGAGGCGACTCCGGGATGCTGACCTTCTAGGCAGAGTTGCAAAGAAAAAGCCATATCTCAGACTGGCCAATAAAAATAAAATATTTAGATTGGCAGTAGTACACAGCGTTGTACGAGATCTTCCGTTTCTTGGCAATTTCTCGCATGGAATAGCCTTCATTTCTCAGAACAAGAATAGACTGACGAGTTTCAGAAGGAAGTTCTTTGTTTCTGCCCATTTTGAGCCTGTAATCGAACCCACAATTGCTGATACTCCAGATACTCAACTTGTCTCAAGAAGGCCAGTTTTATTGCTTCTTTCATCAGCACAACAGTTTTCAGCTGTGCTAACATAATTGCAAAGGGGTTTTCTAATGATCAATTAGCCTTTTAAAATAGCAAACAACGTGCCATTGGAATACAGGACCGACGGTTGCTGATAATGGGCCTCTGTACACCTATGTTGATATTCCATAAAAAAATCAGCCGTTTCCAGCTACAATAGCCATTTACAACATTAACAATGTCTACACTGTATTTCTGATTAATTTGATGTTATTTAAATGGACAAAAAAAAATTGCTTTTCTTTCTAAAACAAGGACATTTCTAAGTGACCCCAAACTTTTAAATGGTAGTGTACGTGGAGTACACAGTGCAAAGAAATGCTTATTTACAGGTTCACCTCTCGACAATAGGAAAGTAATTAAGTAAATAAAAAGAGACAAACAAATAAAAGCTCAATGAATAAGTACTAGGATAAAAATGTTGCTAACATATAATACAAGGAGGCACTCAAACAAATTAAAGTAGGATATTTACAAATGTGCCAGGGAGGAGGAATGATGACGTTGGACCAGTTTTGCCTTGGCCCCTTTAGATCATAATGAATAAATGACATCGACAGAGGGGGACCTGATCCTTGATCAGCACTCCCACTCTGAGATCCTTTATGAATACTGGCCCTGGCCCTAAGTATAGGTTAAAGGAGCTGCTGGCTGCTTATGGCTTGGCCCCTGTCAATAAACCACCTCTACCCCCTCAGCACTTTATGCAGATTGAAAAGGACTTGATAGGTATAACCAATATGGTAGTAGCTCAACCTTGCCCTCTGATGCCGCTGCTGATGTTGTGCAGTCAGTGGCATCATCATGGCTGCCATGTCAGACTCACCTGTCTCTCGCAGTACGCCTTCATGAGTTTGCTGAGCGGCGTGTGTCTCTTGATCTTGAACTGCACCACCGAGCCATCCTGTCCCGCCACCTTCAGGTTTATGTGGTCGTTGTTTTCTGTTTTCACTCCCTCCTGATGTACACAACAAACATTGGGGGTGTATTCAGTGAGATGAAACGCAGATACAGTATAAATGTAATGTCAAGATTTAACATGATACCCACTATTACATGTGACAGACAATCATGTCTGTTCTACACCATACATTTCAGCTTCTCTTTAAAGGTGCACTATGCAGAAATCGCTCCGCCATTTCATTGTTGCTAAAATTAGAATAGTCCGCTTATTTCAGTTTATGTGAGAAAAAGAGCAGGTATAGTGTAGAGAATTATTGTACCATCTAAACCGCTGTGAAATATATTTTCCATAACCAAAAATATTGTATTTTCAGGTGTTTGAAGATGGTGTACAAAACCGAAAGTAAAAGATGCAAAAACGAAACTGAAGAATGGTAAGCATAGAAATAGCGCACATAGAACATATCTACCGCTTCTTAGACTTGCTTTCAATGAGAATGACAGCTCTATATTTCTATGTGAATTTTGTCGGCTCGCCCAAAAAGTTACATATTGCAGCTTTAAACATTGCTAGTTCATATAGGCAAACACTGAATACAATATATGGTAACCTAGCCGCTTTTAGCAACGCTAGTATTTACACACCAGCGTTGCTGGGAATTAGCTTGCAAAAAACAGAATAGTCCGCCGAAAGCCAGAAGTTAAATACAATTTAAACTCTGACGATTGTCTGTAGGCTTGGTCCTTATGCAGGGGGGAATTTGAGAAAAAACAAACATCTAATGGAAGGTATAATTAAACAGACTTTCCAAACGTGGGTCTATTGTAGACCCATGCAGTTCCTCTCGGCTTACCTCATGTCAAAATAAAAGTACCCCACAAGTTCTTGCTTTTTTTGTGCTGGTATGGCGCACGTGCAGGACTTTTATTTTGACATGAGGTAAGTGGAGAGGAATTGGGTCTACAACAGACCCACGTTTGGAAATTCTGAATGTTCTATTAGTTGTTTCTTCTCAATTTCCCCTCCGCATAAGGACCAGCAGTATGGACAATCGGCAGAGTAAGTTGAAATGGAATTTTATTTAACTTCTGGCGGACTATTTCGTTTTTTTGCAAGCCAATTCCTAGTAGTGTGTAAATACTAGTGTTGCTAAAAGCAGCTAATGATAACCTTGCCTGGGAGGACCAGATGCAGGTAGCTTAGTGGGTAAGAGCGTTGTGCCAGTAACCGAAAGGTCGCTGGTTCTAATCCCCGAGCCAACTAGGTGAAAAATCTGTCGATGTGCCCTTAAACAAGGCACTTAACCCTAATTGCTCCTGTAAGTCGCTCTTGATAAGAGCGTCTGCTAAATGACTAAAAATGTCAATGTAAAACAAATGTTGCTTGGCTGATAGTTGATACAAAGCAAATTATCAGTCGGGTCCCAGGCAAATGTTAACCTTGATATGACCATCATTGATTTTAGGCAAGTGGAAAAATGTACACATCAGTGTTTTTGTCAGCAGTGCACTGTTTGAATATAAGCGGTTTCTGAACAGTGAATATAGACCAAATATTTAACGTTTTATGGAACACTTACAAAGGGCCATGGATAGTTCAGCAGTGACATACACAAGTGAATCTGTCTTAACTATTATTGAGCTTACTTGTTCTAAAAGTCATGGTGCTGTGGCAATGTAATGAAACAATATGTGTTTTTGGACAATGTTTAGTCTACCCCTAACCCCAGAGTGGAATTTATCATGCTGACTACAGGATAGGTGCTTTTCACATTCTAGAATTCATCCGAATGAAGACGCATATTAAACATGTATATGTCAAACATCTGATCATTGGTCAACACACACACAGGATTGATGCATTGCAAAATATTGACAATACTTTTACACAGGAAAACACATAGGAGTAAAACATGGTTTTTAACACTGCCTCAGTCACATCATTTCACTCATTTGTAACATGCTGTGATAGCTGGCTCCATAAACATAGGGGACCCTTGTTGTAGCCATGATTGAATGTTACAAGTTTGAAACCTGAGAAGTTTTGACAAAGTGATGAATGCATTTGATTGATAGATATGAACTGAGTTTGTCAGATTACATTTGCAAATACAAAAGATTAAGAACTGAAGAGAGTATGCGTGCATAGCTGACTGTCATGTTCAGCTAGCAAACGCTAGCTGGCTGGGAATCAAGCAGCAAGCTACGCGCCCATGCAGGCGCGTGCACAGGTCTTCCGGTGTCTCCAATGGAGTACTTGCATTTTTTAAACTTGAGTCTACTAAGATCTTAAGTAAGGAAATATTCCATGTACAATTTTTCCTTAGTTCTATTTGAGTTATGTATGTGAAGAAATGTGATGAGATGTAAGCATATTTTCAAGCAACTCACCTTGGGTTTCTCGTCAGCCATGGTTACTCTATTTGCGCTTCTCTACGCCGCCACACAACGAATAGACGTGTACGCGCACGTACCCGCTCCCGTTTAAATTACCGGCCTTGCGTGCGCGATCACAAACACATGCTCGTGCCCTGTACTTCACATTCATTGGCCAACGTGGGTCACAAGGTAACATGTTGAGCGCTGGCAGAGGGCGGGAATGTCGTAATGCGCGTTTCTGTAACACGTGCACGCGCATTTATAACACGTTCCCTTTTGTTTTGTTTTATGAAAATATTCACCGAAAATGTCCTAATGCTTTGATGTTAACAGTCCCATTGCTTTACATTTGCTCAATAAAAATCGGTTTATTTGGGAAAGTGTACTGAAGGGTCAATGTTTGGGAATTTAAAGCATTCTGGAATTTTGTCATGGAAGAAAGGACTGATCCTCAGTAGCCATCTTGTTTTTATAGACCATAACATTCAGGCAACAAATTATGCACAGTTGTAACACAGATAGAACAATGAAGTCTTTGGTTGTACAGTAGTTGTACCATTACAGAGATGATCCAGCAAGCAACTAATGTTGCCACACAGTATTGGATGGATGTTGATGAAGTCCAGAATGGTGCAACATTGTAAAAATCCCATATTTGCCTATAATGCCATTGGAAACAGCCTACATGTTATAAGGAAAATGTAATTAGACAATAGATGTTTTAATTATTAACTAAATCTGCACATTGGGTTAAATAAATAACTGTTAGCATATAGTGCCCATTAGTTCTTACCACTTTGAGAAAATTAGTACCAAAACATTACGATTAATAGATATTCGTACTGGTTGATTTTATTCATTGGAATAATATATTCTCATGTTGACATTACTTGTCAAATTGAATACTGACTAATTGTGTCCCCTTTGGTGCAAGCTTTGATAGAGAAGACGCATTCACATTTCTAGTCAGGCACGACACAGAATTTCCCTATGACGTCAGACATGCGCACGCTTTGGGGTCCTTCAGCTGAATGGTTGAGGCGCCTAATTTCTGTATTATATTATTTGAAATGTCAGTATTTGTATCGCTAGTGCACTAAGTTATATTTATTGATTCGCCTTATTGATTTGAGTAAAGTGGGTGGTAATGGAGGAGGTAGATGTGGAGCCGACAACTACTGTAAGTACCGCTCGTGCTCTGTTGTTGTGGAATCAAAATGTGTCCAGGGCAGGCTATAGTATGCAGTTAGTTAGCTAGCTAACGTTAGTTCGCTAACTAGCTAACAATTCATTCAAACGTCTCTGAGCTCAAGTGTCCACAATAATACTGGCAGCACTGCACAATGTTGAATTGTCATTTGCGATGACTGGTTTCAGTGGGTTGAAAGGTACTGGCAGCAAGGCAGAATAATCTCTAGACGGTTAACTACCTAGCTAGGTCAACATAAACTAACGAGACTTTTCTCGCTTTCAGCCTATCCCTGGGATCGACAGCAACCAAAAACACTTGGGATTTGTGTGGGGTCCTGGAGATATCCTGGTTTATGAGACCATTTACAAAGCATCAGGTAGAATGAGAGTTGAACATATAACTTGGCAGTAAAGCCATGACTCAAATCATGTCAAAGTACAAAGCATCCTCCTCTCTAACTAACTCACTCTCCCTGTGCATCTCTTCAGGTGGATCTGCAGGGGGTTGTCCCTTCGTCCATGAGGTCAGGAAAGATGAGGACATCTATTCCCCTATTTTGCGTAAACTCTTCAATGAGTCCCATCACATCTTTGTTGGTCTGCAGAGGATCAGAGAGGATCTGCCCAGCAAGAACAAGAAACCCCAGTAAGGCTGGGATAGGCTACTTTCTCTTTTAATTCAAACTAGGGCTCTTAGTTTTCCTTTGTCATGTGGTCAGGAAAAACTCCTGGTTCTAAATATTACCAAACAGTGGTGATGTGTGTGACTTGATCTCATAGTAATCAAAAGGTTTTGCATTGTAATAGGTACACTCAAATTGCTAAGCATTTATCAATTTCACGTATTTATTCAGGTTCGTCAGTATTAGCAAGAACTACAGGTCTGTGATTCGAGCATGCATGGAGGAACTCCAGCAAGTCGCAGGTATAGTATATGGCAACATTTCAACAATCAAATGTTTAACTATGCAGTTCATAGACAGACTTAAGTAGCATGCTATTTCCCCTCACTTTGCAGTTTCTACACAAGATGCAGCGTTGGCTACACAGTATGGAAATCAGGTAGAGTACTTGTCTGCGCCTATTCAGATCCAGACTAACCACTTACTCTCATGTCAAGAGAACATAACCGAAGTAATCTTTGATAACATTTAATCAGCAAACGTGAGAAAAAGTATCCTGAATCGAAGATGTAGTGAACACTTTTGTGATGTTATACAACTCATAGACTGTCTTAGTGTATAATAATATATCATAGTGATTTCCTTGGCACGACTCTTCTCTCCTGTTTTTCATGACAGGTGTCAATCCTGCTGGCAGTAGAGCTGATCTGGAACCTTTGTGAAGTGTTGTTCATCGATGCAGCTCCAGGTAGCGTCTATATTTTGTGTGTCAACTGTGACGTTGCTTTGGACACAGAAGCATCCTCTAGGTGTGAACCATAGAGCTAGATAGAAGACTCATCTTTGTATCTGTGCCATTACAGCGTCTGTGACAGCAGGGTCAGCGCCATTGAGGCGAACTCAATTTTAAAGTAGTCAATTATCTTCTTTTTCATTGGCTGATTGCTCCCACAGGGGTCACGTTAACGCAGGATTCTGCATTTTTCACACAGAAGGGGAAATATAAAACGCAGGGAAAAAATTGTGCGGCGTTTTGTAAACGCAGATCTAAAATGCTTCTTATTGTAAATTCTGCTAGGCATCAGTCAGGGTTTGCTCCAAATCATGATTGTAAAAGGTGCTTCAGTTCCACTTCTCCACTCGGATGAAACATATTTGCTCTCGTCATTGGATCATCGGCGCTCAGACTGATGTGTAGGCTACTTTTCTCCGGTACTTTCCTCCAGTGTAGTTTTTCTCCAGTAGCAAGTTAAAATGCAAAGTAGTGGAGGGTCTAAGGCACTGCATTGCAGTGCTAATGTGCAACGTGAGCACGGGAGATAATGTGCAGCGACAACGATAAAATGCGGCAGAGGCCAGAAGAGTTGCAACCCAGGTTGGGGTAAGGGGGAGAAAGATAAATAAATAAAAAAAATTATTCACTAATGAAGTAAATGATAAAATGAATGAAAGAAATATGATGGCCATGCATAGTTTTAGCAAAAAATACCTTGCTTTTTCATTGTAAGCTAATTTACTTATGTCTGGCTGCTAGCCAAATAGCGTTGCACTTCTGTTGTCATCTGATGAAAATGTTTTTCTGGTGAATGTGTTGCACTAATGTATTTTGTGTAAAGAAAAACTACACTTGCAAGCCCCTGGTCACTCCATTGAAGCCAAAAAACACTGTTGACTTTCAATATGAATGAAAATGAAAATGCAGATTTCTGAAAGCTAACGCGACCCCTGTCCCAACTCGTATGAATCCCCACCCAGTTGACTACTTTTAAATGGTGGAAGCCCTCAATGGCAATGTCCATGCTAAAAGGGGTTATATCCATGATGAGTCATCAATCTCTGTGGTGTGAACAGAACATAATATTTTCTGCACCCTGTTTTTTGTATGTGACCCTCCAGCTGGCTCCCTGCTGCTCCACCTGCTCGACTGGGTGAGGCTGCACAAGGCTGACGTGGATGAGAAGGCCGGAGGTGCTTGCGAGTGAGAGCCCCGCAGAGCACCAGGCCTACTGGGACGTGGTACGTACACATACACCCCTCTCCTGTCTCTGTCTGCCTTTTAAAACTTTTATTGGCACAGTGCGCACATACGTCAGACCGATTTTGTCTTTGACCGGGCTCTACAGTGCGACCATTTTACTCACAAATGCGCCTATAAATAGATGTGTGCGAACTGCAAAAGTAATGTATGAGCATGTGATTTATAGTGAACAAATTGCTGCCGTTTTTGTTTCATAGCTGGTAGCTAATCACACAAAGATCTAAGAATCCCATATAGCTTTCCCACCTCGAGCAGCAACAGTGCCTGGGGCGCACTGTGAGTGAAGTGCTGAAAGATACATATTTTGAAGCGCACAGCGTAGAAGTTCGTTGATTTCACTTGAAAGTCTACTAAAGTGGCTATTTACATAGTTTTGTTCACACGCTATGTGGTTTTTCAATGTTAGAGCTTTGCTCAACTGCTAGCGAAGAGACACGTCAGAGAATCTCAAAGGGGCAGCTGAACATTGTTGTCTCGCCTAAATGACTCAAATATTTGTGGGTACACTGTAATTGATTGAGCATGGAACACTCCAAAAAACGTTTTATTCATTTCACTTTATTAATTTCTTATCATAAAAACACTTCCTCAAATACTTTCATTGTGCTCCTTAATTTCTTTGTGTTCTCCTACATTTTTCTACTTACGAACACATGTGCTCCTTGTAAAAAAAATGTCAGCGTAGAGCCCTGTTTGATCAAAACGTCTTTAGTGGATCCTCAAGATCTCTAGTGGAATTTTGAGGTGAAATTGCCTTCAAATGGATGGACTTGGATCTCCATGATTGCTTCCAATGTGGTTGAAATAAACTGTCATTGATATACTATGTATTTTATCTGTGCAGACTTTCTTTGCCCAGTTTAACTCCTATAACTTATGTCTATTGTGTAATAACTGCTATTTATGTGTACAATGTTGGTAGCTCAGTTGGTAGAGCATGGCGCTTGCAACGCCAGGGTTGTGGGTTCGATTCCCTCGGGGGGCCAGTATGAAAATGTATGCACTCACTAACTGTAAGTCGCTCTGGATAAGAGCGTCTGCTAAATGATTTAAATGTAATGTAAAAGATATGTTTATTTGTGTACTAGTCTATGCAGATATTCTTTCTCCCCTATTGAACCACACTGTCCCCTCTGTGTGTCTCCAGGTGATCAGCTACGTGCTGCAGGGCCGGATGGACGAGGCCAGGCAGGTCCTGGTGAAACAGGCAGCTCTGCAGCCTGCAGCCAGGGCCATGTTCAAACTGCTGGACAACCTGCTCAAGAAGATGCCCATCTTCAATGTACATAATGCATTTCTATCTGAACGTTTCAACCTCCTGAACAGCACCAAGTTTTAACCACAGAATCAAGTAGAACACGTATATTATATAGAACATATTATATGTATATCTATGGTTGTAACTCTACCTCTCTCCTCTGTGACATCCTACTGTAGCCTGGTGAGACTCAGACCCTGACAGAGTTTGATGTAAAGTGGAGACACTGGCGCGAGGAGGTAGACCGCTGTCTCCAGGACCAGTCCTTCGCCAGCAACCCCCACCTGGAGGTTATCTGTAAGGTCAGTGGCAGTGCCCAATACCTGCCCTGGCACACTATACCTGCATCTGTGTGGTGATCAGTAGAGCTAGGTAACAGGTATACACTGAATGTACAAAACATTAGGAATATTGAGTTGCACCCACTTTTGCCCTCAGAACAGTCTCAATTCGTTGGGGCATGGACTCTACAAGGTGTCCAAAGCATTCCACAGGGGTGCTGGCCCATGTTGACTCCAATGCTTCCCACAGTTGTGTCAAGTTGGTTGGATGTCCTTTGGGTGGTGGACCATTCTTGATACACACGGGAAACTGTTGAGTGTGAAAAACCCAGCAGCGTTGCAGTTCTTGACACACTCAAACTGGTGCGCCTGGCACCTACTACCATACCCCGTTCAAAGGCACTTAAATCTTTTGTCTTGCCCATTCACCCTCTGAATGGCACACATACACAATCCATGTCTCAATTGTCTCAAGGCTTAAAAATCCTTCTTTAACCTGTTTCCTCCCCTTCATCTACACTGACTGAAGTGGATTTACCAGGTGACATCAATAAGGGATCATAGCTTTCACCTGGTCAGTCTATGTCATGGAAAGAGCCTAATGTTTTGTACACTCAGTGTAGGTACCTGTAGTACATTTAGAGTCCATGCTTTGGCTCTGTACCTGCATCTGTGTGAGCGTGAACTGTAAAGGAGCCAAAATGATCTGTCTTGTTGGTGCTATCTGTCTCTTCCATCTGCTATCCATATGTTCCACCTGTTGATCCATTCATTCATCCATCCATGGTTTATCCATACCCTCCTAGTTATCCATCCATGGTTTATCCATGCCCTCCTAATTATCCATCCATGGTTTATCCATACCCTCCTAGTTATCCATCCATGGTTTATCCATACCCTCCTAATTATCCATCCATGGTTTATCCATACCCTCCTAGTTATCCATCCATGGTTTGTCCATACCCTCCTAATTATCCATCCATGGTTTATCCATACCATCCTAATTATCCATCCATGGTTTATCCATGCCCTCCTTATTATCCATCCATGGTTTGTCCATACCCTCCTAATTATCCATCCATGGTTTATCCATACCCTCCTAATTATCCATCCATGGTTTATCCATGCCCTCCTAATTATCCATCCATGGTTTATCCATACCCTCCTAATTATCCATCCATGGTTTATCCATGCCCTCCTTATTATCCATCCATGGTTTATCCATACCCTCCTAATTATCCATCCATGGTTTATCCATACCCTCCTAATTATCCATCCATGGTTTATCCATACCCTCCTAATTATCCATCCATGGTTTATCCATGCCCTCCTAATTATCCATCCATGGTTTATCCATGCCCTCCTAATTATCCATCCATGGTTTGTCCATACCCTCCTAATTATCCATCCATGGTTTATCCATACCCTCCTAATTATCCATGTAGATCCTGGTTGGTGATGAGGATGTTCTCCTGGAGCACAAGGAGCTGCTGAGTACCTGGTATCACTTCCTGGTCACCAGACTGCTGTTCTCCCACCCCACTGTCAAGCCCACAGAGCTGCACTACTACGCACAGGTACTTACTACTACACTACACACTTACTACTGCGCACAGGTACTTACTACTACGCACAGGTACTTACTACTACGCACTGGTACTTACTACTACAAACTGGTACTTACTACTACACTATACACTTACTACTACACACTGGTACTTACTACTAAACACTGGTACTTACTACTACACTATACACTTACTACTACACACTGGTACTTACTACTACACACTGGTACTACCTACAGTGAGGGAAAAAAGTATTTGATCCCCTGCTGATTTTGTACGTTTGCCCACTGACAAAGACATGATCAGTCTATAATTTTAATGGTAGGTCTATTTGAACAGTGAGAGACAGAATAACAACAAAACAATCCAGAAAAACACATGTCAAAAATGTTATAAATTGATTTGCATTTTAATGAGGGAAATAAGTATTTGACCCCTCTGCAAAACATGACTTAGTACTTGGTGGCAAAACCCTTGTTAGCAGTCACAGAGGTCAGACGTTTCTTGTAGTTGGCCACCAGGTTTGCACACATCTCAGGAGGGATTTTGTCCCACTCCTCTTTGCAGATCTTCTCCAAGTCAGTAAGGTTTCCAGCCTGACGTTTGGCAACTCGAACCTTCAGCTCCCTCCACAGATGTTCTATGGGATTAAGGTCTGGAGACTGGCTAGGCCACTCCAGGACCTTAATGTGCTTCTTCTTGAGCCAGTCCTTTGTTGCTGTGTGGTTTGGGTCATTGTCATGCTGGAATACCCATCCACGACCCATTTTCAATGCCCTGGCTGAGGGAAGGAGGTTCTCACCCAAGATTTGACGGTACATGGCCCCGTCCATCGTCCCTTTGATGCGGTGAAGTTGTCCTTTCCCCTTAGCAGAAAAACACCCCCAAAGCATAATGTTTCCACCTCCATGTTTGACGGTGTGGATGGTGTTCTTAGGGTAATAGGCAGCATTCCTCCTCCTCCAAACATGGCGAGTTGAGTTGATGGCAAAGAGCTCGATTTTGGTCTCATCTGACCACAACACTTTCACCGAGTTCTCCTCTGAATCATTCAGATGTTCATTGGCAAACTTCAGACGGGCCTGTATATGTGCTTTCTTGAGCAGGGGGACCTTGCAGGCGCTGCAGGATTTCAGTTCTTCACGGCGTAGTGTGTTACCAATTGTTTTCTTGGTGACTATGGTCCCAGCTGCCTTGAGATCATTGACAAGATCCTCCCGTATAGTTCTGGGCTGATTCCTCACCGTTCTCATGATCATTGCAACTCCACGAGGTGAGATCTTGCATGGAGCCCCAGGACGAGGGAGATTGAGAGTTATTTTGTGTTTCTTCCATTTGCGAATAATCGCACCAACTGTTGTCACCTTCTCACCAAGCAGCTTGGCGATGGTCTTGTAGCCCATTCTAGCCTTGTGTAGGTCTACAATCTTGTCCCTGACATCCTTGGAGAGCTCTTTGGTCTTGGCCATGGTGGAGAGTTTGGAATCGGATTGATTGATTGCTTCTGTGGACAGGTGTCTTTTTATACAGGTAACAAACTGAGATTAGGAGCACTCCCTTTAAGAGTGTGCTCCTAATCTCAGCTCCTTACCTGTATAAAAGACACCTGGGAGACAGAAATCTTTCTGATTGAGAGGGGGTCAAATACTTATTTCCCTCATTAAAATGCAAATCAATTTATAACATTTTTTACATGCGTTTTTCTGGATTTTTTTGTTGTTATTCTGTCTCTCACTGTTCAAATAAACCTACCATTAAAATGATAGACTGATCATTTCTTTGTCAGTGGGAAAACGTACAAAATCAGCAGGGGATCAAATACTTTTTTCCCTCACTGTACCTCTTTAAGGAATACCTGGGATAGTATAAAAGTAATCCTTCTTCCCACCCCCACAAAAAAAAAAAATATAATAAAAACAAAAACAAACAAAAAACATATATATATATATATATATATATATATAAAACAAATGAAAATTAAAAATATACTCTAAAAATTAGAAAAATATATATTTTTAAAAATTGTAAAGTGGTTGTCCCACTGGCTATCATAAGGTGAATGCACCAATTTGTAAGTCGCTCTGGATAAGAGCGTCTGCTAAATGACGTAAATGTAAATGGTACTTACTACTACATTTACATTACATTTGTCATTTAGCAGACGCTATTATCCAGAGCGACTTACAGTTAGTGAATACACATATATATATTTTTATACTGGCCCCCCGTGGGAATCGAACCCACAACCCTGGCGTTGCAAACACCATGCTCTATCAACTGAGCTACGCACTGGTACTTACTACTACACACTGGTACTTACTACTACACTATACACTTACTACTACGCACTGGTACTTACTACTACACTATACACTTCAAATCAAATCAAATCAAATCTACTACGCACTGGTACTTACTACTACACTATACACTTACTACTACACATTGGTACTTACTACTACGCACTGGTACTTTCTACTACGCACTGGTACTCACTACTACGCACTGGTACTTACTACTACGCACTGGTACTTACTACTACGCACTGGTACTTTCTACTACGCACTGGTACTTTCTACTACGCACTGGTACTTTCTACTACGCACTGGTACTTACTACTACGCACTGGTACTTACTACTACGCACTGGTACTTTCTACTACGCACTGGTACTTTCTACTACGCACTGGTACTTTCTACTACGCACTGGTACTTTCTACTACGCACTGGTACTTACTACTACGCACTGGTACTTACTACTACGCACTGGTACTTTCTACTACGCACTGGTACTTTCTACTACGCACTGGTACTTAGTACTACACTATACATGATACAGAGTTGCACTAGTATGCCCTGGGACTTACCACAACACTATGAGTAAGTGTCCTGTCCTATGTGTGTGTTCCAGTCGAGCATGCACATGTTCCTGGACACGAGGAGTGTCCCAGAGCCCCTGGACAGCATCCTGCTGGCAGCCTTTGAGTTTGACATCCACCAGGTCATCAAGGACTGCAGGTGAGGAGGAGCGTCTGTTGACCATAGAAATACAGAAACCATAGTAATGCTATTTATACGGTATAGAACCCAGGAAGAGTAGCTGTGTTGTTGCTAAGGTAACAGTAACTGCTAATGGGGATAAGAGGAAATAAATGTGGGGGCTAGACACACAATGTGATTTTCCCTCTGTCTCTCCTCATGTAAACTACTGTTCAGTTTCATATGTTGTGATATTTATGACATGTTATTTGTGCTTTCCAGCATTGCTCTCAACAACTGGTGGTTTGTGGGGCATCTGACTGACCTGCTGGACCACTGTAAACTGCTCCAGTCTCACAACCTACAGTAAGCTAAGCACACCACTGTCCCACAAAGGGTTAACATTAACTGCCAAATGATACAAGCTTTCAATATTGTTCCAATGGTAACATTGATCATAATCATAGAAAGAGAAATTGGCGTGTTCAGCTCAAATGTTTGTAATAACCGGATTCAAAAGGCATACACATAAAGGAAGAACCCATACTCACTGAAATATTTTAATGTATTTTTTTAGCAGCTGAGGTCAGAGCAAACGGAGGCGTTTCGGTGGCAGACTTCATCAGCGTTGATCATAATAACATGTGTTCTCTGTTTGTGGCGATTAGTTTTGGCTCCAACCTGAGGGAGTTTCTACTGCTGGAATACGCCTCAGGACTGTTCACCCATCACAGGTGAGACAGACCACTCTTCTGGTTAGTATAGATTTGACTATATGCATAACTCCCAGTGCCAACATGTCTCTGTTTTTCTAATAGATAACTCCCACATACACTATCACGTCTGCAAAACTACACATGCAGATACACTGTGTCCAGCAGTTATCTTTCATAGAAAGAGAAGTGTTGTCGGCTAGACATACAGTGGGGAGAACAAGTATTTGATACACTGCCGATTTTGCAGGTTTTCCTACTTACAAAGCATGTAGAGGTCTGTAATTTTTATCATAGGTACACTTCAACTGTGAGAGACGGAATCTAAAACAAATATCCAGAAAATCACATTGTATGATTTTTAAGTAATTAATTTGCATTTTATTGCATGACATAAGTATTTGATACATCAGAAAAGCAGAACTTAATATTTGGTACAGAAACCTTTGTTTGCAATTACAGAGATCATACGTTTCCTGTAGGTCTTGACCAGGTTTGCACACACTGCAGCAGGGATTTTGGCCCACTCCTCCATACAGACCTTCTCCAGATCCTTCAGGTTTCAGGGCTGTCGCTGGGCAATACGGACTTTCAGCCCCCTCCAAAGATTTTCTATTGGGTTCAGGTCTGGAGACTGGCTAGGCCACTCCAGGACCTTGAGATGCTTCTTACGGAGCCACTCCTTAGTTGCCCTGGCTGTGTGTTTCGTGTCGTTGTCATGCTGGAAGACCCAGCCACAACCCATCTTCAATGCTCTTACTGAGGGAAGGAGGTTGTTGGCCAAGATCTCGCGATACATGGCCCCATCCATCCTCCCCTCAATACGGTGCAGTCGTCCTGTCCCCTTTACAGAATAGCATCCTCAAAGAATGATGTTTCCACCTCCATGCTTCACGGTTGGGATGGTGTTCTTGGGGTTGTACTCATCCTTCTTCTTCCTCCAAACACGGCGAGTGGAGTTTAGACCAAAAATCTCTATTTTTGTCTCATCAGACCACATGACCTTCTCCCATTCCTCCTCTGGATCATCCAGATGGTCATTGGCAAACTTCAGACGGGCCTGGACATGCGCTGGCTTGAGCAGGGGGACCTTGCGTGCGCTGCAGGATTTTAATCCATGGCGGCGTAGTGTGTTACTAATGGTTTTCTTTGAGACTGTGGTCCCAGCTCTCTTCAGGTCATTGACCAGGTCCTGCCCTGCCGTGTAGTTCTGGGCTGATCCCTCACCTTCCTCATGATCATTGATGCCCCACGAGGTGAGATCTTGCATGGAGCCCCAGACCGAGGGTGATTGACGTCATCTTGAACTTCTTCCATTTTCTAATAATTGCGCCAACAGTTGTTGCCTTCTCACCAAGCTGCTTGCCTATTGCCCTGTAGCCCATCCCAGCCTTGTGCAGGTCTACAATTGTATCCCTGATGTCCTTACACAGCTCTCTGGTCTTGGCCATTGTGGAGAGGTTGGAGTCTGTTTGATTGAGTGTGTGGACAGGTGTCTTTTATACAGGTAATGAGTTCAAACAGGCGCAGTTAATACAGGTAATGAGTGGAGAACAGGAGGGCTTCTTAAAGAAAAACTAACATGTCTGTGAGAGCCGGAATTCTTACTGGTTGGTAGGTGATTAAATACTTATGTCATGCAATAAAATGCAAATTAATTACTTAAAAATCATACAATGTGATTTTCTGGATTTTTGTTTTAGATTCCGTCTCTCACAGTTGAAGTGTACCTATGATAAAAATTACAGACCTCTACATGCTTTGTAAGTAGGAAAACCTGCAAAATCGGCAGTGTATCAAATACTTGTTCTCCCCACTGTATAGGTCTCTTCCCCTATTTGACCTCCTCCAGTGCTGCTCCTATTGGATGATTGGTTAAGCTGTGCATGATTAACAAGCTATTTCCTGTCTCTCTGGTCCTCAGCCTGTGGCAGCTGGCTGTGGACTACTTTGACCACTGTCCAGAGTTTGGCCGTGTGTACCTGGAGCTACAGATAGAGCGTGTTCCTCTGGACACGGAGCGCAAGGCCCTGAAGGTGATCAGGATCTGTGAGCAGAGGCAGATGCCTGAACAAGGTAGATATTATGGATATGCATACATGTACGTACGCACACATACTCGCATGCACACACACACTTTTCCAAAACAGTTGTCCATCTTACTCTCATGCATGAAGCTCTCACTGAGACTCACATTCAGTCTCACTCCCTTAGTCTCAACATGCACACTTACTAAAATGCACATGGAAAATACATACAAAATCCCCTGATTTGTCATGCCTGTTGTGGAGAACACCCCCTAACTCTTTGGTATAATGTCTCTCTCTGTGTTGCAGTGAGGAGCATCTGTAAGATCATGGCCAAGAAGGCCCTGAGGAACAACAGACTGGGCTCAGCTCTCTCCTGGAGCATCAGAGCCAAAGATGCCGCCTTCGCCACCCTCATATCAGAGAGGTACTGTATGTCTACAGGAGTTTTTACTGATCCTGACCATGTGACCTGTTCAGGAAAAACTCTGGGCCCTAATGGAAGGCTGTGTTTTTTTCCTGGACAGTCGTCGGCCTGTTCTTTAGAACTTTGAAAAAGCCTTCTTCCTTCCTCCTTTCCTTGATGTAACCACTGATCTAACATGAGTGGGTTGATGAAAGCTACATAGTGGAGTCACTGTATTAGATCTGTAATGACTTCAAGAAGGGCAGGAAAGATGTCCTCCCATGACATCTGCTTCCACAGCACTAGTAGTAGCTACCAGACCATTCTGTAGTCTCTCTCGCTCTCTCTTTGGGTTTAACCCAGTCTGTGTCTGTATCCTAGATATAGGTATACAGTATCTCTGTGGTCTATATATATATCTCTGTGGTCTATAGATATATCTCTATGGTCTAGAATTAGGTATATCTGTGGTCTGTATCTCAGGTTTCTCCAGGACTACTGCGCCAAAGGGACCTTCTCTGATCTGGACCTGATTGACAACCTGGGCCCAGCCATGCTGCTCAGTGACAGGCTTACTTTTCTAGGTATGGGGTGCAAACATGTACATACACAGACATGAAGCACAGTAAACACACACAACCAAACAGTCCTTGGCAGGGCTCTATGCTGACCTTTTATACAAGTAGCACGTTTGCGCCTAAGTTGAAAAATATAGGCGCACACAAAGAAATTTAGGAGCACAAATCAAAATATTTGAGGTAATAAAGCTAGAATCGTACATTTTTCTAGGCACACTGGTGCTCCTAAATAAAAATTCCAGGTCGCACAGCAAAATGTTTAGGCGCATATGTGAGTAAAATGGTTGCACTGTAGATCCCTGCTTGGTGTTGCTTGTTAACTTGAGATTCAGTCAGCCACATATCACTCACATGCCCCCACACACACACTGGATCAGACCCATAATGTATTTTGGCCTTTCTAGTAAATTATTTACTCTGACATAGGAGAAATGTGGTCCATATAAGGCTGCAGTCTGTGACTTAACGCTGCTGTAACAGCTGATGATAACCTACAGCTGGGGAAAATGTAACATGTAAGTGTAATGTCTCACTTTACAATTAGTCACTCATGAAGGCAGAACTAACTGTTCATTGACTATGATGTATGTAATGTTATCTCGTTCTTAAACATTCAAGTGGAACCACAGTGTATTTACATTTAGGCCAAAACAAGTTATACCAGTGCTGTAGCAAGTAGAATGAGAATTATCTTTCTAAACAATTCTACAGTGACCATATTGGGTGTTCCATCTGGCATCATGTTTGATTGATTGTTCTCACATCATTTCTCGGATTTTGGTGCATTTCTCAGTGTTAAATACTTGAAACCGTGGCATATTAATTTTACGCCATACTATGTCTGTGTAACCAATGATACCAATGAGAGAGCATCATGTGATTGTATCTGTTTGTTCAGTCTGTTCCCCTCCTGTCCTGGCTCATATTCATTAGGCACCATTTACGGAAGAAAACAGGATGACTACCTGAATATGTCCAATAAGAAACGCTCGTTACCGCTTTCCGTAGCTATTTATTTATTTTTGCTTTGTCCTGATGAATGTGATGCTGTTGTCTGCAGGGAAGTACCGTGAGTTCCACCGTCTGTATGGCGAGAAGCGTTTCTCGGACGCCGCCAAGCTCCTCCTCTCTCTGATGACGGCCAAGATCGCCCCCCGCTCCTTCTGGATGACTCTGCTGACCGACGCCCTGCCCCTGCTGGAGCAGAAAGAGGTCAGCTGGCCCACAGCATTAACTTCGACCCTTGACTTAACATTGAAATTAACTTTTTTGTATTTACGTAGTGTATAGCATATTCCATAGATTGAATTTCCCTTTTTTTGGTTTACTAACTAAATATGAATGGCAAGACATCTTTGCAATCTTAAAGCAAATTAATGTCATATTATTTATATATACACTACCGGTCAAAAGTTAGAGAACACCTACTCATTTTATTTTTTTTACTATTTTCTACATTGTAGAATAATAGTGAAGACATCAAAACTATGAAATAACACATATGGAATCATGTAGTAACTAAAAAAGTGTTAAACAAATCAAAATATATTTTATATTTGAGATTCTTCAAATAGCCACCCTTTGCCTTGATGACAGCTTTGCACACTCTTGGCATTCTCTCAACCAACTTCACCTGGAATGCTTTTCCAACAGTCTTGAAGGAGTTCCCACATATGCTGAGCACTTGTTGGCTGCTTTTCCTTCACTCTGCGGTCCAACTCATCCCAAACCATCTCAATTTGGTTGAGTTCGGGGGATTGTGGAGGCCAGGTCATCTGATGCAGCACTCCATCATGCTCCTTCTTGGTAAAATATCCCTTACACAGCCTGGAGGTGTGTTGGGTCATTGTCCTGTTGAAAAACAAATTATAGTCCCAGTAAGCCCAAACCAGATGGGATGGCGTATCGCTGCAGAATGCTGTGGTAGCCATGCTGGTTAAGTGTGCCTTGAATTCTAAATAAATCACAGACAGTGTCACCAGCAAAGCACCTCCACACCATCTCCTCCATGGTTCACGGTGGGAACCACATGTGGAGATCATCCGTTCACCTACTCTGCGTCTCACAAAGACACGGCTGTTGGAACCAAAAATCTCACATTTGGACAGATTTCCACCGGTCTAATGTCCATTGCTCGTGTTTTTTGGCCCAAGCAAGTCTCTTCTTCTAATTGGTGACCTTGTAGTGTTTTTTATACTTTTCCACGTTAAATAAGATTTGGTTCATGTGATCACCTAATCAGTACCTAATTCAGTAGAATGAGGTGTGCCTGTGTTGGAATTCAACAGACACTGGAATGGAATGGCTGTCATACATGTAGAGATGCTGATTTAAGAAATATTTGCAGTGGTCTCTTAATGTTTTCCACAGTATGTGTATGTGTATGTGTGTGTGTATATATAATCAAAAGATTTCAGTTAAGAGATCTCCTTACCTTATTGATTCCCATCAGATCTGTACCTCTGAATATATGCTCTTACCTTTGGCAGGTGGTTTTGTAGATGGTGCCTCTTCAGGCTAATAGCCTTTTACATTCACATTTACATTTTAGTCATTTAGCAGACGCTCTTATCCAGAGCGACTTACAGTTAGTGAGTGCATACATTTTTCATACTTTTGAAGCAGTCAGAAGGCTAAACTCTGGTGTTGTCCTCTTGTAGGTGATTTTCTCTGCTGATCAAACTCATGAGCTGATGTTCTGTCTAGAGGAGCTGACCTCATGGAAGAGTGTTCCCAACCCAGACAGACCCATGCAGGTAATGGGTTACACACACCCCCTTACCCTCTATCTAATGTCCGTTTCCCTTTCAATCTCCTAACACCCTTTTTTATAATATGCTCTCATCTCTACAGTTGCTTAGCCCAGGGCCAGAAAAGTGACCGTTGGTTTCATTAACATCAAGAATTATATAATTATGAGAAGGGCTTACAAATAAAATTTGACAAAAGGACTAATTAAAGGCAGAAAGGAACAGTTCGAGCGCGCAACAAAAAAAAGCTTTATTTATTTTTTTACAACTCCTTTCTACCTTGAATGAGTCCTTTTGGGAGATTCTTGGTCAGCCCGTGTCATGGGTTTTGTTATCGTTGTTGAGCAGCCCTCCTTTCCTTTGTTTGCTGAAGCACGAAGGCCCACCTGCACTATTACATCATCATTATTGAATATGGAATCACTAAAAACATTGAGGATGATCCATTAAATGTGTTTCCCTGTGCTTTTTCAGGATGAGGACATCGAGACGACCAAGATTGAGCTCCTGCGGCTAGCGCTAGCCCGTAACCTGGCCATGGCCATAGTGAAGGAGGGGACAGTGGAAGTTTGACCAACACTTAGACGAGCGCTTATCTTTTTCATTTTATACTGTACATAAACCAAATCTGATCAAAATGTGCTATTTGATAGACATTTTTTGATTCTGTGGAAATGCTTGACATGAACACTGTGGCTGGGATTCAAATTCAAGCACACTGCGCTGTCAACAATGTGCCTTTTTAAAGGCAATTTCCCTGACATTCGCTGAGATCGCATTCACAGTAAACCTTTAAGTCAACTTGTCGACAATGTGCCTTCGATTGAATCCCAGCCTTTTTTAGTTCATACAGTTGATTCCTAGCCTAAGGTATGAATAGAAAAGCAATGCCTTAACAACTTGTTAGAACAACAAAGACAAAATATTACAATCAGCTAAATTACACCAGATCAAAAGTATCCTTTAAAAGAAATACTTTAATTCGCCATGCAGCAAACAAATAGCACATGTAATACAGTATGTACAATCGTAAAACATCCTTCAAGACCTTTACACATCACATTGACCTCTACACATCTTCTGACTAGAGACGTTCTACAGACGATAAGTACACCTATGTACAGAGCTATTGTGCCTCTCACAATGCTACAAGCCAGGGACAACCAGAGAGAGGACAGGGGGCAAACTGGCTGCTTTCCAATTCCCTAACCTCCCCGAAGTGTTCACTTGCTCACTCATCCTTGTGGATTTAAAAGCAATGTATTAGTGCAAGCATGGGTTAGGAGTTTCCACCATATTCTCACATCCTTCCATTCCTTTTGAATCTGTTAGGATGAAGGTTAGCGAATCAACCTTTCACCATAGATGAAGTATGAAATCAGTGCCCTATTGTGGGCTCAATATTACTGGAAATGATTTTGACTCCTTGGTTTCACCTTCCTCCGTGTTAGTTCCAACTTGTGTCAGATTACGCTTTCAGTCAGTGTTAAGCTTGGTCAATTCAGTGATGCACTGAAATACTAAAACTGAAATAAATAAAACAATACATAATTCCAATACTGACAATGGAGAAAATAATATTACACATCCTAAAACTCAGGACTAACGGATATCTTAACTCTGACAGACAACTTCGAAAACTCCAAAACACCATGGCAAGCATCAGAGGGAGTATAAGAAGAACCCGTACATTAAACCAACTAAGGTTTGCATTTATGATCACAACTTACAGAAACATGCCAGGAGTAACCACAATATTGATTAGAGTGTTGCTAGGAAACCCAGTCATCAAAATAGTAGCTGTATATTCGTCTGTGGTAAGACCTAAAGATGGTCCAGCAAACCCATTAAATAACTAATATCATTGAGAAATACAATATACCTCACTTAAAAACAATGTCATAATAATCACCACAATTATGTCTAATAAGCATGATCACTGGATATGCACTGAAGAAATATTGAAACACCTGATGGAATCATGTTCGAGGCCTTTGTCAACAGCTAGCTAGCACCCACATCTAATCAACATAACTTCCTGTATCTTGACTCAAGTTTTAAGTCTGAGCTAACATACTAGCTAGCAAGTCCTCCGGATAAGATTCCCAGATTTCACCAAGTTCTATTCCAGTTATAGGACTAATCAATCATTTTTCCTAGTTATAAGCTCTGAATAATAATGTCCATTCTAGAATGCCCTTCTAGCCCATCAGAAACAAGCATTTAACAATGCTGTGATATATATATATATATATATATAATATATATATATACATACATACAGTACCAGTCAAAAGTTTGGACACCTACTCATTCAAGGATTTTTCTTTATTTTTACTATTTTCTACATTGTAGAACAATAGTGAAGACATCAAAACTATGAAATAACACATGAAATCATGTAAACAAATCAAAAAAATTTATATTTGAGATTCTTCAAAGCAGCCACACTTTGACTTGATGACAGCTTTGCACACTCTTGGCATTCTCTCAACCAGCTTCATGAGGTAGTCACCTGGAATGCATTTCAATGAACAGGTGTGCCTTGTTAAGTTAATTTGTGGAATTTCTTTCCTCCTTAATGCGTTTGAGCCTATCAGTTGTTGTGACATGGTAGGGGTGCTAAACAGAACATAGCCCTATTTGGTAAAAGACCAAGTCCATATTATGGCAAGAACAGCTCAAATAAGCAAAGAGAAACGACAGTCCATTATTACTTTAAGACATTTCAAGAACTTTGAAAGTTTCTTCAAGTGCAGTCGCAAAAACCATCAAGCACTATGATGAAACTGGCTCTCATGAGGACCACCACAGGAAAGGAAGACCCAGAGTCACCTCTGCTGCAGAGGATAAGTTCATTAGAGTTAACTGCACCTCAGATTGCAGCACAAATAAATGCTTCACAGAGTTCAAGTAACAGACACATCTCAACATCAACTGTTCAGAGGAGACTGTGTGAATCAGGCCTTCATGGTCGAATTGCTGCAAAGAAACCACTACTAAAGGACACCAATAAGAAGAGACTTGATTGGGCCAAAAAACACGAGCAATGGACATTAGACCAGTGGAAATCTGTCCTTTGGTCTGATGAGTCCAAATTTGAGATTTTTGGTTCCGACCGCCATGTCTTTGTGAGACGCAGAGTAGGTGAACGGATGATCTCCGCATGTGTGGTTCCCACCGTGAAGCATGGAGGAGGAGGTGTGATGGTGTGGAGGTGCTTTGCTGGTGACACTGTCTGTGATTTATTTAGAATTCAAGGCACACTTAACCAGCATGGCTACCACAGCGATACACCATCCCACCTGGTTTGTGCTTAGTGGGACTATCATTTGTTTTTCAACAGGACAATGACCCAAAACACACCTCCAGGCAGTGTAAGGGCTATTTGACCAATGAGAGTGATGTAGTACTGCATCAGATGACCTGGCCTCCACAATCCCCCAACCTCAACCAAATTGAGATGGTTTGGGATGAGTTGGACCGCAGAGTGAAGGAAAAGCAGCCAACAAGTGCTCAGCATATGTGGGAACTCCTTCAAGACTGTTGGAAAAGCATTCCAGGTGAAGCTGGTTGAGAGAATGCCAAGAGTGTGCAAAGCTGTCATCAAGGCAAAGGGTGGCTATTTGAAGAATCTCAAATATAAAATATATTTTGATTTGTTTAACACTTTTTTAGTTACTACATGATTCCATATGTGTTATTTCATAGTTTATGTCTTCACTATTATTCTACAATGTAGAAAATAGTAAAAATAAATTACATTTAACATTTACATTTAAGTCATTTAGCAGACGCTCTTATCCAGAGCGACTTACAAATTGGTGCATTCACCCTATAGCCAGTGGGTTAACCACTTTCCAACATTTTTTTATTTATTTCTATTTTTTTATTTGGGGGGCTAGAAGGATTACTTTATCCTATCCTAGTTATTCCTTAAAGAGGTGGGGTTTCAAATGTCTCCGGAAGGTGGTGAGTGACTCCGCTGTCCTGGCGTCGTGGGTAAGAGCGTTGTGCCAGTAACCGAAAGGTCGCTGGTTCTAATCCCCGAGCCGACTAGGTGAAAAATCTGTCGATGTGCCCCTGAGCAAGGCACTTAACCCTAATTGCTCCTGTAAGTCGCTCTGGATAAGAGCGTCTGCTAAATGACTAAAATGTAAATGTAAATGTAAATGTGAGGGAGCTTGTTCCACCATTGGGGTGCCAGAGCAGCGAACAGTTTTGACTGGGCTGAGCGGGAACTATGCTTCCGCAGAGGAAGGGGAGCCAGCAGGCCAGAGGTGGATGAACGCAATGCCCTCGTTTGGGTGTAGGGACTGATCAGAGCCTGAAGGTACGGAGGTGCCGTTCCCCTCACTGCTCCATAGGCAAGCACCATGGTCTTGTAACGGATGCGAGCTTCAACTGGAAGCCAGTGGAGTGTGCGGAGGAGGGGGTGACGTGAGAGAACTTGGGAAGGTTGAACACCAGACAGGGCTGCGGCATTCTGGATGAGTTGTAGGGGTTTAATGGCACAGGCAGGGAGCCCAGCCAACAGCGAGTTGCAGTAATCCAGACGGGGAGATGACAAGTGCCTGGATTAGGACCTGTGCGCTTCCTGTGTAAGGCAGGGTCGTACTCTCCGAATGTTGTAGAGCATGAACCTGCAGGATCGGGTCACCGCCTTGATGTTAGCGGAGAACGACAGGGTGTTGTCCAGGGTCACGCCAAGGCAATAAAAACCCTTGAATGAGTAGGTGTGTCCAAACCTTTGACTGGTACTGTATGTGTGTGTGTGTGTGTGTGATATATATATATATATATATATATATATATAAATAAATAAGTGTCTGGTCATAATTAGTTTAGTTATATTTCCTTTTCCAGCTAGTCTATGTGCTGTATCCAGTAGCTGCAGGGCGGGACTACGTTTGTTAGGAAATGTGCTGTATACAGGGACAACTGGCTGGTCTGCTAAAACACCTTGTAGTTGTTCTCAGTTAATGAACACACTTAATAACAAATCAAGAGAGAGATTTGTAACCTCCATTTGGTGCATCTTTGTATCAATTTCTTAAACATGGAAAAAGCATATGTAATAATAATAATAATATGCCATTTAGCAGACGCTTTTATCCAAAGCGACTTACAGTCATGTGTGCATACATTTTTACGTATGGTTGGTCCCGGGGATCGAACCCACTACCCTGGCGTTACAAGCGCCATGCTCTACCAATTGAGCTACAGAGGACCACAACATTACATTTTTAGCAGACGCTCTTATCCAGAGCGACTTACAGGAGCAATTAGGGTTAAGTGCCTTGCTCAGGGGCACATCGACAGATTTTTCACCTAGTCGGCTCGGGGATTAGAACCAGCGACCTTTCGGTTACTGGCACAACGCTCTTACCCACTAAGCTACCTGCCGCCCACTAAGCTACATGTCTCTTTGCTCTTGTGTCCCTTTAGTTGAGATGCAGTCCTGGAATAATATGCAATACAAACTCTGTTAAGCTCTGCAAGCTATTGCAAAACTGGCTTAAACTGTATGCCATGTATGCTATATTACGCTTACAAAGTTACAGGTGCCTCAATAGCAACTGGGCAATTACAAAGAAAACATCAAAACAATCTAAAATAAACGGAATGGTTGGCTGGTAGGTAGCACTATGTTGGTACTGTAACATTGCAGCACATTTCTCCCACCCTATCCTCTCCTTGGCTCTCTCTCTCTCTCTCTCTCTGGGGTATGTGTGGTTAACACCCCAATCATGGAGTGTTGGTTTGGACCGCCCCTCGGCTCTGTGGTGTATGGGGGTGGCTATAGGTGACCCCATCTGTCTGGCTGGGGGAACTGGTCCACTTCGCCCACCTCTGAGCACTGCCTGTTTCCGAGAGTGAACGCCAGCTTGTAGCGCAGACGCACCTTCTCCTGCAAGAGGCAAATGTTTGAAGAGGGTCAGCAAGGGGTTTCACAAAGACTATAAAGTGTAAGGAAGCCCATCAGGTCCAAAAAGACCTAGGCTCTATCTCAATTAATCTTTCCTTGATTCCTCACATCCTCTCTCTCCTCGTCTCCCCAAAACACATTGGAGAAGAGTCAGAGAGGAGGGACCATGAACCTCCAATACAGTTGAAAAGATGAGATAGGATGCAAGGAACCATGGAAAGATGAATTGAGATCGAGCCCTTGTCCTACAATGACTCTGGCCTGTGTATTAGAGAAGTGGGCTGCTCCCTAACCACGTGACCTGGGCCCTAGGTAGGTCATATGACTTTTCCCTGACCATGTGACCTTACCAGGAAATACTCCTGGCCCTGCTCTTACCTTCAGGGGATTGGCCAGCAGCATGACCTGTGTGACGGAGGCCGGGGGAAGGATGGGGTTAAAGGGAGCCAACTCTGTTCCTGACGGAGGCTGCAGCTTCACCTTCATGGACTGGAGGACAAGGAGAGGAGGGGTTAAGGAGTGTGTGAAAGTGGGTTTGTGGATGAAATTTACACACTGAAGATGGCTGCAAAGCCGAAACGTCTGTGTACGCTATCCCTGATGCAGTGAAAATAATCAAAACATCTATTTTAAAAATGAAGTAAGCTTTATGCAACATATTTTTGAGTGCGGACCCATCACCTTTTGTTTGGATGAAATGATACAATGTTTGAGTGAGTAAGTTTACAGGAGTGGGACAGACCTGTAAGTGTTATATGAGTGCATGTGTACACATTGCCCTGAGACATGGCTGTAGACTCCTATGGCGTCTAGACACAGCAAGTGTACACAAAGCGTGTGCGTGGACCATGTGTGTATTGCGCCTGGGTGTTACCTTTGGCACGGCGGCCTGTAGGACCACGTTCTGAACGGGCAGTGGTGCAGTGTTCTGCATGGACACCACTAACACCAGTACGTCTGGTCTGCAAGGGGGACAGTCTGAGGCAAAGTTCAACAGCACACGCACCCCGTCCTTATCATAGGCCGTTACAGGGAGCACTTTACCTGGAGGGGACAGGACAGAGGCAATGAGAGGCTATATCAATGTTATCCAGACAGTGTACTGTGGACATCAAATGGTTAAAAAAGACGAACAACGTTCAATTTCACAGGAGGATATAAGAGGCATTCCCTGTTCCCCTTTCTACCTCCCTCCCCTATCTCCAGGACTCACTGGGTCTGATGGCCTCCAGGGGGACGTGCACGTTGCCCAGGGAGGCCTCCGGTCCTAGCCCCCTGGCTGGACTGCCCCCCTGGAAGGAGGAGTGATGGAAGGGGGAGAGGGAGCTGAACAGGGGGCTGCCCGGTGCGGAGCTCAGCGTCTGGGCTTTGGTGTGGGACACCGCTGGGGAGCCGGGCATGGGGCCTGGGAGGAGGGAGGTCGAGGAGAGGGGGACCGGGGGGACGATGGCCCCCAAGGAGGGTGCCATCCCGAATCGACCGCCAACGCGCAAACTGGAAACGACAGAAAACATGAGCTCTCTGTGGAGACATAACTAAATCAAACAAGCAAGTGTGCAATCAAGAGCATGTTGATTTGTACCATATTCAGGATAATGTTGAGTAGTAGTAGTAATGTAATGATGGGATGCACTATTAATGACAACCCTGAGCCTTCGGATTACCTCAGAAATGTTGCTTCACTTCAGCCATGCACTGAAGCACCTGATCTAATTCAATGTGGGTAATATAATACCTTGAATTGATCTACAATATTACCAGCGAAGTAAAGCGAGTAAGGTTAATTGAGCACCTCTTTGGCTCTCCAAAGTCCAGCATGGCCAGGTCTTGGAGGTCCTGGAGGCTGTGGGTGGCGGGGGCCGTGGCGGGGGCTGGCGCTGGCTGGACTGGGGGAAATACTGGGCCTGGTCCCGCTATAGCGCCAAACAAGTCCAGGCCAGGATCAGGAGCCTGGAGATGGATAGAGGGGAAGAGACACTTACAAATCTACCCAATGTATCACAAGAGTTGTGCAAAATACCTCACTGGTAGAGACACAGAAAATGACAGGAGAAAAAAAGTAATGCTTTTTCAATGCTCTGACCATTGTGGTCATCATCAAGAAGAACTACCTGTAAGGAGGTCCACGGATTGGCTATTTCATCCAGCTTTGGTTTTGATTGGCTGCTCAGAGAAGGAACTGGATTGTTCAGGCCTGAAAAAAGACAGAAGGGAAATTATTATTATTATTGACCCTTATTTTACCAGGTAAAGTTGACTGAGAACATATTCTCTTTTACAGCAACGATCTGGAGAATAGTTACAGGGGGGAGGAGAGGGGATGAATGAGCCAATTGGAAGCTGGGGATGATTAGGTGGCCATGATGGTATGAGGGCTAGATTGGGAATTTTGCCAGGACACCTGGGGTTAACGCCCCTACTCTTACGATAAGTGCCATGGGATCTTTAGTGACCACAGAGAGTCAGGACACCCGTTTAACGTCCCATCCGATAGACGGCACCCTATGCAGGGCAATGTCCCCTTCACTGCCCTGGGCATTGGTATCCCCTTAGACCAGAGGGAAGAGTGCCCCCTAATGGCCCTCCAACACCATTTCCAGCAGCATCTGGTCTCCCATCCAAGGACCTACCAGGACCTAATCTGCTGAGCTTCAGAGGCAATCCAGCAGTGGGATGCAGGGTGGTATGCTGCTGGCATAATGAAATTAAGTACCATGGGGTATTGTCTGAACATTGGTGAACACAGTCCTCATGAATATATTTTGAATAAAAATCAAATAGGAAATATGGCCTACATTTAATAAGAATGCGTTTACACATAACTTCCATAAAATGCAAGGTCAGTGAGGTACCTAAGGATAGCAGCTCATCGTCAAGGAGAGAGAGAGCATTGAGGGCCTTGTCGGTGGCTGGGAGGCTGGGGCTGTTGTTCTGACTGGCATGCGACCCGGCCAACCTTTTTGGAGGAGGAGGCAAGACAGGGATTGGGAACCCCAGGTGATTAGCTAAGTGGGATCGGAGACCAATGGGAGAGGGGCAGGCGGAGGAGGGGTGGAGTTTGGAATGTCAATGCCAGCCAGGTCAATCAAGGTCTCTGTGTTGTCACTGTTCCCTGTGGTCTCTGTAGAATAGAGAGAGGGAAAGAGGGAGAGGTGGAGAGAGGTAGAAGGAAGCAGAGAGAGGAATTGAAATCAAATGAGGTAGAAAGAGAGAGATACAAAATGGCAGAAAGGAAACAGTTTGCTCTGAAAGTGCTATGAAAAGAGCTGAGAAGTGTGTATATGCATGCCATCACTCACCTTCACCAGCTGCAGATCTAGGATCCTCGCTGTCTCCATTCACCGTCTGTCCCTTGACAATCTTCTTGTAGGAGTTGATGACCCGTGAGAGGTCATCGCTGGCCTGCAGGATCTCACCTGGAGGGCAAAGGTCAGAGGTTAAGAGATGGAACAACAAATAACAATGTAAGAGGTAGAAAAACATTAAAATAACTATTTCCTCACCTAAACTTGTGTCGTTATCTTCAGTCTCGGTGGCCATTTTGAAAGCAGCGCGTCTCAACTTGTCGCAGCGGTCGTATAGTTCCTGTTATTAAAGGAAATGTACGACGACATGCTTCAATCAGCCACTGACACGGTTTACAATTCAAATTAATTTCACATAACATCAAAGTCTACCACACTCATATCATTCTAGCAGCCATTCCTAATTCGCTCCCTACCCCTTCCCCTTGGCCCTACCACTTCCTCTTGGACATAACACTTTGGTGTTTGCAGATATGTAAGGAGTAAGCAATATGATGGAAGCTCCACCACTAAACTGCTTATACCTATCTAGACCCTTCAGATCTGCAAGCATCGAAAGGTTAGGGCCCAGGGGAAGTGGTAGGGACAATGCTAGACCTCATGTGGCTGGAGTGTGTCAGCAGTTCCTGCAAGAGGAAGGCATTGATGCTATGGACTGGCCCGCCCGTTCCCCAGACCTGAATCCAATTGAGCACATCTGGGACATCATGTCTCGCTCCATCCACCAACGCCACGTTGCACCACAGACTGTCCAGGAGTTGGCGGATGCTTTAGTCCAGGTCTGGGAGGAGATCCCTCAGGAGACCATCCGCCACCTCATCAGGAGCATGCCCAGGCGTTGTAGGGAGGTCATACAGGCACGTGGAGGCCACACACACACTACTGAGCCTCATTTTGACTTGTTTTAAGGACATTACATCAAAGTTGGATCAGCCTGTTGTGTTTTCCACTTTAATTTTGAGGGTGACTCAAATCCAGACCTCCATGGGTTGATACATTTGATTTCCATTGATAATTATTGTGTGATTTTGTTGTCAGCACATTCAACTATGTAAAGAAAAAAGTATTTAATAAGATTATTTCATTCATTCAGATCTAGGATGTGTTATTTTAGTGTTCCCTTTATTTTTTTGAGCAGTGTATATTAATATTCATTACCATTTCTCCCGACAGTAGAAGAACTGCTCTGGCACACTGCATGAAACAGAGGCATGCTTCACAATCACTGCGCCACAAGAGCGGCAGAGACTGACAAACTATTGTCGAAGGTCAGACGAGGCGCACTATGGTTTCAGACGGCACTCTATCCCCGCTCTTCCAAAGAGAAAGTCACATATTATTTTGTTCGGTGCGGCGATAGAGCGGTGTTTGAACTAGGGCTAAGTGTGATGTGTGTGGAGTCTGAACGGAACACATACCTTGATGATCTCTCTGTCTGACTGGGAGGACCTGTCCTTGTCGTAGTGGGACAGCATCTCACTCAGCAGCTTGACATTGATGCCCACCTCCTCCAGGGTGTGGATGCGTTTGGTCACTTCTGAACCCTGACATCGTCCTGGGAGAATAAGGGTTAATAAGATGTTCAAGACTTGTTATAACATTGTTATACATTTCTATAACAGCCTTATATGCATGCGCAACAGTTATACTGTAAATGCATTCAGCCGTCCTGGGAAAACAGAACGATACAAGTGTGATAGAGAACTACTTACATGGATGCATGATCGGCTATGATAACATTTTCTAAGAACCATCTGTGTGTAATGTATTCTATAGTGTATTTATTATACCATGGCGAATTATTAAAGCAATAAGGCCTGAGGTGGTGTGGTATATGGCCAATATACCACAGCTAAGGGCTGTTCTTATGCATGACGCAACGCGGAGTGCCTGGATACAGCCCTTAGCCATGGTATATTGGCCATATACCACAAACCCCCGAGGTGCCTTATTGCAATTATAAACTGGTTACAAACGTAATTAGAACAGTAAAAATAAATGTTTTGTCATACCCGTGGTATACGATCTTATATATCAATAAGCATTCAGGGCTCGAACCACCCAGTTAATAAAAGCCTTTCTATAAGCATTTATTACCGCTAAAAGCTAGTTAAAACAGTCTTATGAACCCATTATGACTATGAACACACAGGTGGTGTGTCACAGGCTGAGTATGAGCATTCATAACAGCTTACGGCTCCTTACAACAGCCTTTATAAACACTTAAAGGGCAGGTCGTTGTCTCTCACCTCCTTCACCATGTTCTTGATGAGCCTGTTGGCTTCCTGCAGGTCCTCTGGGTTTTTGCTCCTCAGAAGCTCTGCTAGCAGCTAAACACACATAAAGGCATGTCCCTGTCACCATGGTGACATTGACATCTGCTTGTTTGACCCTATCTGTACATCAGTGGTCAGCAATGCTGGTCCTAGAGAGCTAGAAGGAATGCAGGCTTTTGTTCCAGCCCAGCACGATAACCCCCGTTTCAGCAAATCAAGGTTTCAGTGTTTTGCTGTAAGTAGGTGTGTTAGTGCTGGGCTGAAACAAAAGTCTGCACACCACACATAGTTCTCTAGGACCAGGGTCCAGGACCAGGGTTAAAGACCAGTACTGTGGATACACTCAGTCTGGAGCCAGTGTCTCACCTTGCCCATGTCCTCATTGTCAAACACAGGGTTCTTGGGACGTGTGGGGGGTGAAGGAATCAGAGTCTTGTCCACTGGGAGCTCAGGGTCCGTAGTTACAAGGCCTGAAGAGGGGAAGGTGTGTGTGATTTAGTTCACAGATAAGATTTAAAGAATAACCTAAAATAACTCTATGGGACTATTCATCACAAACAGAGTTCTATTTCAAAGCAATGAGGAAAATTGATGAAGAATATCAGTTTACTTCCTGAATTGAAATGGTATTAAGCAGGTAGCCTAGCGGTTAGAGCGTTGGGCAAGCAAACCGAAAAAATTGGTTGATGTGCCCTTGAGCAAGGCACTTAAGCCTAATTGCTCAAGGGTCGCCGTTGATAATGGCAGACCCTGGCTGTGAACACACTCTCCGGGAGTTGGGATATGCAAAACACATTTCCAACAGGACAAATATAAGCACACACCTAGTTATTATTATTTCCTGATAGGAAACAGTGTTCCATTTCAAAGCAATGAGGAAAATTGAGGAAGGATATCCTTTAACTTCCTGAATTTGAAATGGTATTGAGCCGAGCCCAATCACACACAAAGAAATAGCAGAGGGTACTTCCTGATTGGAGGACAAAGGTCTTTCGGTTATCACTAGTTACCACAGCCACAAAGTCATAAACACCACCCATTTCTACAATGTATTTTCTTAAAATGTGATTTTAAACCTAACCTTATCCACACTGCTAACCTTATACCTAACCCTAACTTTAAATTAAGACCAAAAAGCACATTTAATTTTCATTAATTTTTACAATATAGCCAATTTTGACTTTGTGGCTAATTTATATTATATAGTGATGGGGGAAATCGATACAGTTACATATCAGGATATAATTTGACGATATATCGTATCGTATTGACAATATCGCAATATTATTTTTGCGCTAGTTTGCTGTATCTAAAACCAAAACTCAAAAGCAATTTTCCTTCATAGCTTGTTCTCAATCTTCTTTTTAAATTAGGAGCCAATTTGTTTTCAGCTATTTTATTTGCAATGACTGATCAAAACTTGTTTTCTCATGACTCTCTCTTTTCCCTCTGCAGCAGACATATGGTGAGCAATATGTTTGGAACATCGAATCGCAATAAAATCACAGTATCGAATCGCAATATATATAGAATCGTGAGAATCGCAATGCATATCGTATCGGCACCCAAGTATCGTGATAATATCGTATCGTGAGGTCCCTGACAATTCCCAGCCATAGTGGCTGTGGTAACTAGTGGAAACCAGGTCTTACCCTGTCTCCTTAGTGTCTGGTATGCTTCGTTGATTTTGGCCTCGTTGGGGAAAGCTACTGTCCAGCTGTACAGCATCTCAATGATCTTAGTCTTCACCTTCTCTGGCACTCTGTCTCCCATGTACTAGATATAAGTGTACCAGATCTTTGTCAGTGATGTATTCACACACAGCACACAAGGAAAATAGAAGAAGAATAGAATAACGCATTCAGGATACCAAGTCCACTCACCTTGGGAGAAACAACTTTGATCAGCTCGTTCAGAAACCGATATTTCCCGATTTCATTATGAAACCTTCTCCCGCAGTTCTTCATACATGCCTCTAATACCTGTAAATTTGTGTTAATGTGTAAATTTTGTCAGTGGAGGCTGCTGAGGGGAGTACGGCTCATAATAATGTCTGGAACAAACTTAATGGAATGGCATCAAACACAAAGAAACCATGTGTTTGATACCATTCCACTGATTCAGCTCCAGCCATTACCATGAGCCTGTCCTCCCCAATTAAGGTGCCACCAACCTCCTGTGGCCTATATAGCCCTGAGACAAGACTGTATACACCATATGAGTACATACAGCTATGCCTCAGGGCTAGAACACAATATTGGACGGAATGAAATAGTACAAACAAACAATACTCACTGTTAAAGCCTGAAGCGCCTCCCATTCTTGCGGCGATTGGATTTTGTGAGCCAGCAACCTGACAGCTATCTGGGGACTGCACAAAGAGATTGGGTTACATGGCACATTTCCTATACATACTCTAGCAATGGGTCAAAGATAGCTAATACATACTGAATTTACACAATGGTATTAGGTGAATCAGGAAGTAACATACCCTTCCAATTCCTTATTGATCTGGTCACAGAAACCGATGATGTACTCCCAATCCTCCTGTCTGTTTGTTGGATGGGTGGCTTTATCTATAGTGAGATCAAATAAGAAGACAATGTGTTTAACACATGCCTTTACAGTTGAGAGCAGACAGACCTGTTGAAAGGACAACACGTGAGCAACCTGACACTGACAGTCAAGAATTCGATTGTGTCATCCATCCTCTGTCATCCTCCACATTGCACTGGCTTCTAGCATCAATGCCACAACGAGTATATATGCAGTGTAGCCACCACTGTAACGTTAGCCCCCAGTTCCTCGAAAGGCTATCAATGATATCTGTCAACCAACACAAGATAGGCGCTTGATACTAAAATCATAATCATCAATTCAGCTGTCTTAACTCTCGAAATCAAAAGGGAGCTCAGCTGAGGTTCAGCGGCCACATCCCCTGGGTTTATGCTTGAATGTTTGCCTCCCACAACTGATCCAGATTCAGTGCCCAGCTTTCCTGAAACGGCTGCTTAGAACGAGAACGCTAACACAGATCCTAGAATCGGGATGCCTCGAAGGCAGTAGCCCTGGAGGATTGCAGACAGTTCAACAGATCGCACTCTTCATTCATTCACTCCATTAATTCAATGCAATGCAATAAGCTAATAATGTAAGTGAATTGATTGGATACATAGGTTAATTCACTCACTGAGCCAGGATTCTAGCGTCTCCCCTTCCTGGTACGCCATAGCATTGGAAACATCGCGTGATGACATCACCAATGTGTGCAACTATGCGCGAGAATCACGCAGTCTGCGTTGTCAATAAATCCTAGAAAAATATGAATTTATTGCTTGGTGTAAAATTTAGAAATTCGAACACTTAGCTGAATAATGATTTATTTGGGAAAATAAATCATAAAAATTAGTTTTGCTTTGTGGCATCTACGAGAGAGCTTACCCAGGGGTCTTCGAGGCACCACATTTTCCAAGATGGCTGCCTCCATCACAGGTTTACTAAAACCTTGGACAACAAGGTAATTATAATTTTGCTGATTAACGATTGCAAACATCGATGAGATGTAGTGGATGTGTATCTTAACACTGTGATACTGCACTAGTATGACACTTATCATTGCACAAGCTGTTGCACCCATGCAGACGTGATTATATAACTAGCTAGCTAACGTTAATTCAGCTACCTACAGTCAGTGACATTTAAATTCTACTTGTTCGTTTTTTATTTAGAGACATGCCACCCGAGTGTATTCATTGTAGCAAAATACAAAATCGCCAGTGCTGTAAGAACATGTTTGTGAATCCGTGTGAGTGTGGCTGGCCACGATCTGTTCATATAGATTTAACAAGCAAAGCAAGCACAGAAACATTCTAGCTCAGATCCAGGGCGCGAGGTGACAGGACCAGATCTAAGAAACACTAGTTACCCCTTATGTTTCTGCAAGCAACATTAGATGGTTAAACGATCATGTAAAGATATGTTCCATGATAGACTATAACCATTGCATTGTATTTGACCATTAAACATGAAGTGTCATAACCTTCTGTTGCTCATGCTTCTCTAGGGTATTCCTGGTGAGATGGAGCAGGTACAACCCTTACTACCTGGAGCCCGAGCCTCGGAAAGAGGTGTACCACATCCCAGAGACTGAGCTCACACCTGAGCAGAAAGAGGAGAGGGAGCTGAAATCTGTCAGGCCCATAAAGGCAGCCACCAGCTCTGTCACCAGCTCTGTTTTCAACGACCCTGTGTTGAGGTACCTAACCCCAACACACACTCATGCATAAGCATACACACACACACACACTGAAATACATGTAGCTAGGTCATGTGGTTGTATGTTTATGCAGTGTGAATTACAGTTCATCACTATTCTTTCTCTTCACAGCAAGTTTGTCAACATGATGATGAAAGATGGTGACAAGATTATAGCCAAAGGTATCATCACACAGGTAGAAGTGGGATTCTATGGGACTGTTTGATGGAATGATTGATATAGTTTGCCAAGTAATGTAAATATACACTAATGCCCGTCCTTATCTCTTCCCAGACATTGGAGGACATGAAGAGAAAACAGGTGGAGAAGTACCACAAAGCCCCCCTAAGGGAAAGAAGGCAGAGGTCGAGTGTAATCCATACGCCATCTTCCACCAGGCTCTGGAGAACTGCAAACCTGTCATTGGCCTGGCTAGCATTCAGAAAGGGGGCAAGTTCTATCAGGTCAGTGCTCTCACCAGTTCTACAGTCACCAGGGTCTTATTCATTAGTGCACAACGTAGCAAAACAAACGTTCTGCAACGTAACGAAAACAAGCGTTCAGGTAGTCCCTCCCTGTTTCTCTTTTCTTCTCTTTGGTGCCTAATGAGCACAACCTTGGGGTGATAGATTTAGTAGAAAAGTGTACATCAACTCTTTATTCTCCACTATACAGACATGACATAAAATTTATTGAATATCTTTAGTCTCATACAGTAATGCATTCAGTGTGTAATGACGTCCTGTATTGTCCCTGTCCACTCTGCAGGTGCCCATCCCTCTGACAGGCAACAGGCGGCGCTTCCTGGCCATGAAGTGGATGATCACAGAGTGCCGGGATAACAAGCACAGACGCACGCTGATGTACGAAAAACTATCACAGGAACTGCTGGCTGCCTTCTCCAAGGAGGGCAACGTGGTCAAACGGAAACACGAACTGCACAAGATGGCCGAATCCAACAGAGCCTACGCCCACTATCGCTGGTGGTAGTTGTCGACTTTGAAGCCTGGGAGCAGCAT
Organism: Coregonus clupeaformis; assembly: GCF_020615455.1. Classification (NCBI taxonomy): domain Eukaryota; kingdom Metazoa; phylum Chordata; class Actinopteri; order Salmoniformes; family Salmonidae; genus Coregonus; species Coregonus clupeaformis. The sequence goes on from NW_025536592.1 coordinate 48,995, forward strand.
TCAAAATGGGACCTTCTGGACTGGAAGGAATTCACCTCAGGTTTGAACGAAGGGACAATGGATTGGATTTCCTTGTTGGAAAAAAAAAACATAATGGACATTTGTGCAACACATCATGGGAGATTGTCTTCAATGTAGGGCAATGACAGGCATTGTAAATATAAAGCTCTTGGACTCCATTGTGAAATATTTGGAATGGTGTGTATCCAAGTATACTGACCATGAATACAATTACTGTAAATGTGGTTACTTTTACTAACTTATGTATTATGGTTCAATAAAGAATGATTGTGAAAACATTACAAATGACATGATCACATACTGTATTTAGAATATAGGTGCATTCAACAGTGTAATCTTAAAATAAATGCAAAGCTTTGTTAAACCCAGGTCAACTTTATTTGAACATGTGATTTTTCTTAATCTGCAGTCAATGTACAACAGTAGCAAAAAAGGAGTTGACCAACGTTTGTACTTCTGACATTTGAACAGATTGTCAGATACCCAATTATAGTAATGGAAATATTTATAGGAAAATATAATACACTGAGCTCTGTCATAACGCAGTAAATTCTAACTTTCTGTACATCTACTAGAGTAGATAAATGTACAAAATGCTCAAACTTATTTGGTAATTCGGTGTAAAACAAAAGGCATGTGGCAAACTGGGTGCTGCACTTCCTGTCCAATTTAGGTTTCTACTGAATTACTTTACTTTGAATACTTGGTATTTATGTAGCAATAAATAGGCCCTATAGCATATACACATTTACTTTAAAATAATCTACTTTCAACATCATGGCCCTATCAAATATGCTCAAACTAGTGGGTGACCAACAGCAAGTTTATTTTAGTGCAGTGTTTCTAGCAAGCCTCGTTTTATCTAAGCTGTACTCCAAAATATGTTAGCTGTACTCCAAAACTGAGGAGAACCACAGCTTGTTAGTCCTTTGAATGAAAACGGTTGAGAAGCACTGATCTAGTGAACTAAATTTCAAACAATAGAAAAGCTGTCAAGTCACCCAAGTGTTACTTTTCAGATTCCACAACTACTATTACCAAATAAACCTTTCAATCTATTCTACAACTGTCCACTAGGGCCAACAGAGGTTGCTAAAATAGCCTACTAATAAACACAATATGTGTGATCATATCTTCGAGAATTTTTTTAAAATCGAATTCCATGGTTCTTCCCTCTTCAAAGAGTTTCATTCAGTCAATGGTCCTGTTTGAATACTTAACAATTCCTCCATGCCTCCCTCACTTTCTTGCAGTAATCACTGATCTGACATAACTAGGGTAGGAAAAAGCTCTGCAATGGATCACGTTAGATCAGTGATTACTATGAGGAAGGAAGGATAGATGAATGTTAAAGATATTGGAACAAGACCTAGAAATAGTCTGCTGCTTGTCTCGACTCATCCTGTTTGTGTGCAGTGGTTTTTCCAAGACACTGTGTTTGGTTTTGTGAGCCTATTAAAGTACTCGATCAGCACACAGTGTAAACATTATGAACAAACATATTCTGAACTACACAAACTACTAGATGTGGACTTCTTCAATAAAGTTAACCTGGTAAAACCTTAGTGCTGGTGGAATGAATCTCAGAAACTCAAATAATAGAGTAATCTTCAGATTTACTACTGTTTTGAAAATCTAACAGCAACGAGTAGTGAACAGCAAGAGAGAACTTATAAAGTTGCTATAATGCAGTAATATTATCAGCTTCCAAACTGCATAAATGTCTGCATTGTGGTGTACAGTTTACCCAAGCAGAAAGCAAAAAAAAGCCAGCATCCATTTTGTAGCACCAAAGTGTGGACTATGTCCTTTAAAGAGGTACCTCTAATAGACTTCAAATACAAAAACATCAGCAAAACTATTTGTTCTTATTAGAATCAGCAAAAGCTGACTAACTTCCAGCTTTGACAATATTGCTGTCCATATTGGCACCACATGTTCTACAAAACTATGTGTTCAGAAACTTGTGATTATGACAATTCAGAAACTAGGATTCACACCTAAAAAAGTAAATGTATTGATATTTTCAGAAAGGAAATATTACAAAATTACTTTTGACAAATCTCTTGGTCCCAAATCCCAATTATAACAAATTGCTCTCTCTCTCGTCATGTGTTTTTTGACCTTAGTGGAAACAAAGAGGCTTAAGAGTCATTGGCAGCAGGGTGGACCCACGTTGTAGTGTTACATGCGTTGTCTTAATCTTTTGTGTGATTGATTTTGTCAAAAATCCCTCAAATCAGTCCAAAATGCTTTTCAGTCATTTTAATCTACCACTCAAACAATAGGGTGCTTTTAAAACAAAAGTTGACTGGAAAGTATATTGTACAATTGATTTGGACCCTATGGCTGCATTTACACAGGCAGACCAATTCTAATATTTTGCCCAATTATTGGCAAAAGAGCTAATCTGATTGGTAAAAAGACCAATTAGTGGTAAAACAAAGAAAATATCAGAATTGGGCTGTCTGTGTGAAAGAAGCCTTTTTGTAAAGCATTGATTGTGAGATCATCATTTGATCCATACATTCACTTGGGCCTAATGATTGTCTAAGCTCTCCACATTTTCTGCACACCTCTCAAGATTCTTTGTAGAAAAAAGTAACAAAGATCACCCTTAAAAACAGTATCAGTGACGACTGGCAGAAGATCTATAAGAACTCAAATTATGGTCAAGCCCAAGTGACTGGAATGTGTGTCTGAACTACTTTTGTACAATAGTGAAATGTCTCATAACATTGGAATGTCAGAAAGCAAAGGGATAAACAATAAATAATTTGACTGGAGTAAAAATTGCTAATCGAAACCCACAAAATATCCTGAAATTCAGTCAAACTTGCTTCAAACCAACCCAATTCAAATACACTTCTGTATATAAACCTCTCACCAACAAAAACCTTTTTACAACCATTTACAATTGCACATTTCGAACTGACTAACTGGCTATAGTGGAAATATCCCTGCTGCTAACCACACTGGCTAGTCGCTACCCCATGGCAAAGCACAGCAAAAAAAGTGTCCTTTCTGTAATCATCCACTATGCAGCCCCTCTCCCAATACTATCACCCAGGGTCACATTCAGTAGACATGAAACGGAAGATTCCAACCTCAGCTCGTCCAATCCCATTTTGTGCCTACTGAACACCACCCACCCACCTACTGTAGCCTGGCCTAGCCTCCGTCTAGTCGCTGACTTCGCTGTAGTAGTATTTCTGGGCCGTGTCGCTGAGCGTCCAGCCCCCGGCTCTGAACTCCAGGATCTCCAGTAGCAGCAGACGGGCCATGGAGCTCAGGCCCTCCTGCAGTAGGAAGCCGTCCCGCAGCAGGTAGAAGAGCTCGTCCATCTTCTGGCCGTTCATCTTCTCCAGCTGGTCCCCGATGCGGTGCAGCTGCAGCACCAGGCAGTCTACCTGGGGGAAGGGAAGGAAAGGAGCACCAATATTAAACAAAGGGGAACCCCCCATTCAGAGATCTAGCCAGTATATAAAGCCAAACATTTTAGCCTGGAGATTTTGTCAAGGGTGTGCAGACATTTTCTCTTTGGGTCTCCCTTTAATCTGAAATTGACGCTTGGTAAGTAACCAACATATTGCGCTTTAAGAAGTGAGATAGACAATTGAAATATGTCCACAGTTGAAATACTAAATTGGGTGCTGTGCTATCTTTGACCCACCTCTTCCTCATTGTTCAGTGAGTCGGGCTGAGCCAGCCTTAACAGGCAGTCAAACACAGGATGCACCAGAGCCACCATAGGCATGTTGTTCACCTGGGGAGGGGAAAAATCCAAGGCACTATTAGCATTTCATTGATAAGAAAGGCTTCTATGCGTATACAATCCATGACGAAACAGCTCAAATAAAACTGGACAGTATTATGCCTGATTCACACTATAGGGATGAAACGTACTGCGCTGGTTTTGGATATTGTCCTTTCACAATGTTCTTTACAGCAATTATGGTGGATGCGTAACCAGGCCAGCCCAGTACAGCTCGGCTCAGCTCAGTTGTGTGAATAGGTTGTTAGATACCTCCAGTCAGAATATGAATTGGGATTCTGGAATGTTTTGGCTCGTACCTTGAGGTAGTCGAAGACGTTGCAGATGAAGGTGACGAAGCAGACCCACTCCTGCAGCGAGCGAAGCCGCGTCTCCTCCCGGGCTACAAACTCCAGCTGCAGTCGGTTGAGCAGGTTCCGCCGGAACACATTGCCGTTGTTGTGCTTGGCCTCGGCCTGCAAGGGGTGGTAGAGAACAAGGTCACACAGCCATAAGCATCTGTATGGTTCCAGTCTATGGATATATACGACTATGAAGTTAAAGCACTGATCCTGGGGAGCAAAATAGTAGGATTGGTTTGAGTACGATTGAGTTGCCCCTTGACAATGATAACCCCCTTGATCCCCCCCCCCCCAAGCTGCCCACCCGCCAAATGGTTAGGATTTGGAGACGGTAAGCTGATCTTAGATCTCTGAGCTTCTAGAAAGGAGCTAATTCGACTTCGTTTACAGTCAAACTCCATCTTTAGTTCACACCATGTTCTAGGCCTAGGTGTGAAGCCCTAGTCAAACAAGAGAATCAAAGACAACAATTCACCTTACTGTTGTTACCACCATTATTATCAGCCAGAAAGGCCAGTAGCTAAGGTGATTATTACCATACCTGAACGATAGTGTAGCAAATGCGTCCTGCCTCTTTGCTGAAGACCTGGTCCTTCAGAGACTGGTCCACGATGACATTCGACACCTTCTCCAGGTCCACCGTGCTGGGCTCTGAGGGCATAGAGATGGCTAATCCAAAGACAGCCACACTTACACTTGCTACTGGGTCATGTTCAAAGGCACGAAACTGAACATAAACGCTCTGAAACGGGGCAGTTCTATCTGAGCTTGTCCAATAAGAAATGCTTGTTTTTGTTTTCTGTTGCAAAATGTTTGAAATCTATTGCTACGGTTTGCCCTAATGAACATGACACTGTACTATGTACTCAATTGTAAAAACAAAACATAATCAATCTGACCGCATTGATTTTTCCACACAGACTATTATATATATCTTCACAGAATCACTACATGAGACACTGACCTTTCAGGGCCGTTTTCAGCAGCTTCTGGGTCTCCAAGTCGAAAGACTGAATCTTGTAGTCCTCTTTAAGGTTTTCCATATTTTATAAGTGATACTGAAATACAGACAGTGGATACTGACAGACTGTGCTTTCAAACACCGTTTCGAGCTAAATTCATTAGACAGAACTATTTGTCTCAGCACAAAGCTGTCTAAAGCTGTGTTGTCATCAATCTGGCTGCCCCCAGGCCTCTTTCATAGGGGGATATGGGGGATTAAGCCAACATAAGCAGCTCCTCTAATATTGCCCCCCAAAAAGATGTGGGTTTGCATTCAAGCAATGAAGAAACAGTTAGTTAGATTTATCATATCTTCAAATCTCAATAGTTAATTGCCATTTGTGGTGGTATTTTGTATGTTAGAGGATGTATTTCCCACCCATCCATTGTAAAAAGGCACAATGAACTTGCATGACTTCTACTGGGTCAGGAGTTGCATTTTCAGACCAACGAAACCCTATGCAGCAGCCCAACCTCGTTCCCAGGATATATGACAAAGCAGCAATACTGGTGCACGAGACTAGCAGCAGCCTGTCCCGTTGCATCAAACTGCACTACATGCCAACCCAGCAATAAATACCGGTAGAGGCATAAATATTTCATCATTAGAGATTGGATCGAGCTAGCTAAATTGGCTGCTAATAAACATGCACGCAA
>NW_025536593.1:0-54781 GCF_020615455.1 Coregonus clupeaformis
CAATAATTCACTGTATGCTTTACAGATATCTCTCTGGGTTATAATAATAACTACTGTACTGCTTCAGACAGATATCTCCTGCTATAATAATAACTACTGTACTGCTTCAGACTGATATTCTCGCTATAACAATAGCTACGACTGCTTCAGACAGATATCTCCCTACTATAACAATAACTACTGTACTGCTTCAGACAGATATCTACTTATATAACAAAAACTACTGTACTGCTTCAGACAGATATTATCTTCTGCTATAATAATAATCTACTGTATTGCTTCAGACAGATATCTCCTTGCTATAACAATAACTACTGTACTGTTTGTGACAGATATTCTCAAGCTATAACAATAACTATGTATTCGTTTCAGACAGATATTCTGCTATAACACACACCACTGTACTGCTTCAGACAGACATCTCCGCTATAACAATAACTACTGCACTGCTTCAGACTGGATATCTCCTGCCATAACACCACCACGCAATTGTGTTGGTGACATATTCGAAAATAATAACTACTGTGGTGCTTCAGACAGATATCTCCTGCTATAACAATAACTACTGTACTGCTTCAACAGATATCTCCTGCTGGTAACAATAACTAGGCACTGTTTCCCCAGATCAGATATCTCCTGCTATAAAAATAACTATGTATACAGACAGATATTCCTGCTATAACAATAACTACTGTACTGTTTCAGACAGATATCTCCTGCTATAACAATAACTACTGTACTGTTTCAGACAGATATTTCACAATAATAATAATCACTAAATGTTAGACAGATATTTCACAGGCAAATAATAACTACTGTGGTGTTCAGACAGATATCTCCTGCTATAATAATAACTACTGCAAAGCTTCAGACAGATATCTCCCTGCTATAATAATAACTACTGTATTGCTTCAGACAGATATCTCCTGCTATAACAACCAACTACTGTACTGCTTCAGACAGATATCTCTGCTATAATAATAACTACTGTACTGTTTCACAGATATTCATAACAATAACTACTGTACTGCTTCAGACAGATATCTCCTGCTATAACAATAACTACTGTACTGCTTCAGACAGATATATCCTGCTATAATAATAACTACTGTACTGCTTCGGTGACAGACATATCCTCATATAATAATAACTAATAAAATACTTCAGACAGATATCTCCTGCTATAATAATAACTACGCACTGCTTCAGACAGATATCTTCTGCTATAACAATAACTACTGTACTGCTTCAGACAGATATCTCCTGCTATAACAATAACTACTGTACTGCTTCAGACAGATATCTCCTGCTATAACAATAATCACTGTACTGTTTCAGACAGATATCTCCTGCTATAACAATAACTACTGTAGCTGCTTCAGACAGATATATCTCACAATAACAATAACTACTGTACTGCTTCAGACAGATATCTCCTGTACTATAACAATAACTACCGTACTGCTCAGACAAATATCTCCTTATATAACAATAACTACTGTACTGCTTCAGACAGATATATCTGCTATAACAATAATTCACAAACTACTTTGTACAGATATCTCCTGCTATAACAATAACCACTGTGGTGCTTCAGACTGATATCTCCTGCTATAACAATAACTATTGTACTGCTTCAGACAGATATCTCCTGATATAACAATAACTACTGTACTGCTTCAGACAGATATCTCCTGCTATAACAATAACTACTGTACTGCTTCAGACTGATATCTCCTGCTATAACAATAACTACTGCATTGCTCAGACAAATATCTCCTTATATAACAATAACTACTGTACTGGTTTCAGACAGATATCTCCTGCTATAACAATAACTACTGTACTACTTCTTGGCCAGATATCTCCTGCAATAATAATAACTACTGTGGTGCTTCAGACTGATATCTCCCATGTAAATAATAACTATGTACTGTTTCAGACAGATATTCTGGATATAATAATAACTACTGTACTGCTTCAGACAGACATATTCTGCTATAACAATAACTACTGTACTGCTTCAGATCGATATTCTCACAATAACAATAACTACTGTACTGCTTCAGTTTCCTGCTATAATAATAACTACGATGTTTAGACAGATGGCCCCTGCTTATAACAACAACTACGTACTGCTTCAGACAGATATCTCCTCAGCAATAACAACCACTGTACTGTTTCAGACAGATATCTCTGCTATAACAATAACTACTGTACTGCTTCAGACAGAGGTTTCCTGCTATAATAATAACTATTGCATTGCTTCAGACAGATATCTTCTGCTATAACAATAACTACTGTACTGCTTCAGACAGATATATCCTGCTATAACAATAACTACTGTACTGCTTCAGACAGATATCTCCCTACTATAACAATAACTACTGTACTGCCTAACAGATATATTAATATAACAAATAACTACTGTACTGCTTCAGACAGATATCTCCTGCTATAACAATAACTACTGTACTACTTCAGACAGATATCTCCTGTTATAACAATAACTACTGTACTGTTTCAGACAGATATCTCCTGCTATAATAATAACTACTGTACTGCTTCAGACAGATATCTCCTGCTATAACAATAACTACTGTGGTGCTAGACAGATATCTCCCTGCTATAAAATAACCATTGTACTGCTTGTACAGATATATCCTGCTATAATAATAACTACTGTACTGGTTTCAGACAGATAGCCCTGCTATAACAATAACTACTGTACTACTTGCAGACAGATATTCTCTGCAATAACAATAACTACTGTGGTGCTTCAGACTGATATCTCCTGCTGTAACAATAACTACTGTACTGCTTCAGACAGATATTCTGGATATAATAATAACTACTGTACTAAGCTTAGACAGATATCTCCTGCTATAACAATTAACTACAAGCTAGACTGATATTTCCTGCTATAACAATAACTACTGTACTGCTTCAGACAGATATCTCCTGCTATAATAGTAACTCACGATTGCTTCAGACAGATATTTCCTGCTATAACAATAACTACTATGCTTCAGACATAGATATTTCCTTGTATAACAAAAACTGTATGCTTCAGACAGATATCTCCTGCTATAAAATAACTACGTACTTTCAGACAGATATCTCTACTATAAAATAATATGTATGTTTTTTCAGACAGATATCTCCTTGCATAAAAAAGAACTACTGTATGGGCTTAGACAGATATATCCTTACTAAAAGATTTCAGACAGATATTCCAATAAAAATAACTATGTGGTATGCTAGACAGATATTCCTATATAACAACATAAAGTAAGCTTGTGACAGATATTCTATAACAACAACATTGTACTACTTAGACAGATATTTCCCTCTGCTATAATAATAACTACTTTGTAACTGGTTTAGATAGATATCTCCTGCTATAATAATAACTACTGTACTGCTTTGTGACAGATATTCCTTATAACAATAACTATGGTGTTAGACAGATATATTCCTGCTATAACAATAACCATTAGTACTGCTTGCAGATAGATATTCCTGCTATAATAATAACTACTGTATGCTGTCAGACAGGATATCTCCTGCTATAAAATAATACTGTATGTTTCAGACAGATATCTCTGCTATAAAAAAAATGCTTGAGACAGATATCTCTGCTATAACAATAACTACTGTGGTGCTTCAGACAGATATCTCCTGCTATAACAATAACTGACTGTGACTGCTTCATGACAGATATTCTTCTGCTATAACAATAACTACTGTACTGCTTCAGACAGATATCTCCTGCTATAATAATAACTATGAATTACTGTTCAGACTGATATCTCCTAATATAACAATAACTACTGTATGCTTCAGACAGATATCCTATAATAATAACTATGTATTGTTTCAGACAGATATCTCTGGGTATAACAATAACTACTGTACTAAGCTTCAAACAGATATCCCCTCCTTCTATAATAATAACTACTGGACTGCTTCAGACAGATATCTCCCTGCTATAAAATAACTACTGTACTGCTTCAGACAGATATTTCCTGCTAAGTAACAATAACTACTGTACTGCTTCAGACAGATATCTCTCTGCTATAACAATAACCATTGTACTGCTTCAGACAGATATTCTCTGCTATAATAATCAATTGTACTGGAGTTAGACAGATGAGTCTCCTGCTATAACACAAAACTACGGTACTGCTTCAGACAGATATATCCTGCTATAACACATAACTACTGTACTGCTTCAGAAGATATCTCCTGCTATAATAAATAACTACATTACTGCTTCACAGACAGATATCTCCTGCTATAACAATAACTACTGCACTGCTTCGAGACAGAGATATCTCCTGCTGTAACAATAACTAATGTGGTGCTTCAGATGATATCTCCTGCTATAACAATAACTACTGTACTGCTTCAGACAGATATCTCCTAGATATAACAATAACTACTGTACTGCTTCAGACAGATATCTCCTTGACATAACAATAACTACTGTAACTGCTTCAGGACTGATATCTCCTGCTATAACAATAACTACTGTACTGCTCAGACAGATATCTCCTTATATAATAATAACTACTGTACTGGTTTCAGACAGATATTCCTGCTATAAATAATAACTACTGTACTGCTTCAGACAGATATCTCCTGACATAACAATAACTACGTACTGCTAGACAGATATCTCCTGACATAATAATAATCTAATGTACTGCTTCAGACAGATATCTAGCTAGTAATAATAATACTATACTGCTTCAGATAGATATATCCTGTATAATAATAAACTACTGTACTCCTTCAGACAGATATCTCCTTGCTATAACAATAACTACTGTACTGTCTTCAGACAGATATCTCTGCAATAACAACAACGTACGTTCAGACAGATATCTCCTGCTATAACAATAACTAAACTGTACTGGTTTCAGAGACAGATATTCTCCTGCTATAACAATAACTACTGTACTGCTTCAGACAGATATCTCCTGCTATAATAATAACTACTGTACTGCTTCAGACAGATATCTCCTGCTATAATAATAACTACTGTACTGCTTCAGACAGATATCTCCTGCTATAACAATAACTACTGTAATGCTTCAGACAGATATCCCCTGCTATAATAATAATCTACACTCAAGCTTCAGACAGATATCTTTCCTGCTATAAAATAACTACTGTACTGCTTCGAGACAGATAATATCTCCTTGCTATAAAAACATTGTATTCTTCAGACAGATATCCTCCTGCTATAACAATAACTACTGTACTTAAGCCTCTGACAGATATCTCTGCTATAACACAGTAACTACTGTACTGCTTCAGATAGATATATCCTGCTATAACAATAACTACTGTACTGCTTCAGACAGATATCTTCCTGCTATAAAATAACTACTGTATTGCTTCTCAGACAGATATTTCCACTAGTAAAATAATACTGTAATGCTTCAACAGATATTCTTGCTATACACAACCCACCGCTTCAGACAGACATATCTGCTATAACAATAACTACTGTACTGCTTCAGACAGATCTCTCCTGCCATAACAATAACTACTGCACTGTTTCAGATAGATATTCTCCTATATAACAATAACTACTGTACTGCTTCTGACAGATATCTCCTGCTATAATAATAATCTACGTACTGCTTCAGACAGATATCTCCTGCTGTAACAATAACTACTGTACTGCTTCGTGACAGATATTCTCCTGCTATAATAATAACTACTGTACTGCTTCAGACAGATATCTCCTGCTATAACAATAAATGTGATGCTTCAGACAGATATATTTATATAACAGTAACTACTGTATGCTTCAGACAGATATATCCTGCTATAACACAATAATATGTATGCTTCAGACAGAATATCTCCTGCTATAACAATAACTACTGTATTGCTTCAGACAGATATCTCCTGCATAACAATAATCTACTTATATGCTTAGACAGATATCTCTGCTATAACAATAACTACTGTACTGCTTCAGACAGATATCTTCCTGCCATAACAATAACTACTGTACTGCTTCAGACAGATATCTTCCCTAAGCTATAACAATAACTACTGCACTGCTTCAGATAGATATCTCCTCAAGCAGTAATAATAACTACTGTACTGTTGCAGAGAGATATCTCCTGCTATAATAATAACTACGCTGTACTGTTTAGACAGATATCTCTCTGCTATAACAATAACTACTGTACTGCTTCAGACAGATATCTCCTGCTGGGTAACAATAACATGTACTGCTTATAAGATATTCTGCTATAACAATAACTACTGTAGTTGCAGACAGATATCTCTGCTATAATAATAACTACATGCTTCAGACAGATATTTCCCGCTATAACAATAACTACTGTACTGCTTCAGACAGATATTCCTGCTTATAACAATAACTACTGGTACTGCTTCAGACAGATATCTCTGCTATAACAATAACTACTGTATGCTTCAGACAGATATCTCTTGCTATGGAACAATAATTACTGTACTGTTTTCAGACTCGATATCTTCGCTATAACAATAGCTAGATTCAGACAAGATATCTTCCTACTATAATAATAACTACAGACAGATATCTATATAACATACGTACTGCTTCAGACAGATATCTCTTGCTATAACAATAACTACTGTATTGCTTCAGACAGATATCTCTCTGCTATAAAATAACTACTGTACTGCTTCAGACAGATACTGCTATAAAAAACTACTGTAATTCAGACAGATATCTCCTGCTATAAAAAAATAACAGATACTCCTGCTATAGCAATAAATTGCATGCTTCAGACTGGATATCTCGCAAATGTATGTCAGACAGATATCTCTGCTATAATAAAACTACTGTGGATTTAGACAGATATTTCCTGACATAACAAAACACGTACTGCTTCAGACAGATAAGTTAAAAATAACTAACTTCAGACGATATTAAAAAACTAAGTACTAATTTTGACAGATATTAGGAAACCACGTATGTTTCAGACAGATATTCTGCTATAACAATAACTAATGTACTGTTTCAGACAGATATCTCCTGCTATAATAATAAATGTACTGCTTCAGACAGATATCTTCCTGCTATAACAATAACTAATGTGGTGGTCAGACAGATATTCCCTGCCATAACAATAACTACTGTACGCAACAGTTAGACAGATATCTCCCTGCTATAACAATAACTACTGGTAATGCTTCAGACAGATATCTCCTGCTCATAACAATAACTACTGTACTGCTTCAGACTGATATCTCCTACTATAAAATAACTACTGTACTGCTTCAGAATTTGATATATTCTTCTATAATAATAACTACTGTACTGCTTCAGACAGATATCTCCTGCTATAACAATAACTACTGTAACTGCTTCAAACAGATATCTCCTTCTATAACAATAACTACTGGACTGCTTCAGACAGATATCTCTGAGCAGGCATAACAATAACTACTTGTACTGCTTCAGACAGATAAGTCTCCTGCTATAACAATAACTACTGTACTGCTTCAGACAGATATCTCCTGCTATAACTGTAAAACACTGTACTGCTTCAGACAGATATCTCCTGCATATAACAATAACATGTGCTGCTTCAGACAGATATCTCCTGCTATAACAATAACTACTGTACTGCTTCAGACAGATATAATCCTGCTATAACAATAACTACTGTACTGCTTCAGACAGATATCTCCTGCTATAATAACAACTACTGCGTACTGCTTCAAGACCAGATATCTCCTGCTACAACAATAACTACTGCACTGCTTCAGACAAGATATCTCTCTGCTAGTAACAATAACTACTGTGGTGCTTCAGACTGATATTCTCCTGCTATAACAATAACTACTGTAATGCTTCAGACAGATATCTCCTGATATAACAATAACTACTGTACTGCTTCAGACAGATATCTCCTGCTATAACAATAACTACTGTTACTGCTTCAGACTGATATCTCCTGCTATAACAACTAACTACTGCTTACTGCTCAGACAGATATCTCCTTATATAACAATAACTACTGTACTGTTTTCAGACAGATATCTCCTCTATAGTAATAACTACTGTACTGCTTCAAGACAGATATCTCCTAGCTATAACAATAATCTTCCACTGTACTGCTCAGACAGATATCTCCTGCTATAACAATAACTAATGTACTGCTTCAGACAGATATCTCCTGCTATAACAATAACTACTATACTGCTTCAGACAGATATAATCCTTGCTATATATAATAACTACTGTACTCTTCAGACAGATATCTCCTGCTATAACAATAACTACTGTACTGCTTCAGACAGATATCTCTTGCTATATGTAATAACTACTGCTATTAGCCAGAGAGATACCTCCTGCTATAACAATAACTACTGTACTGTTTCAGACAGATATCCTGTTATAACAATAACTACTGTACTGCAATTCAGACAGATATTCTCCTGCTATAACAATAACTACTGTAATGCTTCAGACAGATATCTCCTGCTATAACAATAACTACTGTACTGCTTCAGATAGATATCTCCTGCTATAGCACAATAACTACTGTACTGCTTCAGACAGATATCTCCTGCTATAATAATAACTACGTACTGCTTCAGACAGATATCTCCTGCTTATAACAATAACTACTGTACTGCTTCAGACAGATATCTCCTGCTACAACAATAAATACTGTACTGCTTCAGACAGATATCTCCTGCTATAACAATAACTACGACATAGCTTCAGACAGATATCTCCTGCTATAACAGCAACTACTGTACTGCTTCAGACAAGATATATCCTGGCTATAACAATAACTACTGTACTGCTTCAGACAGATATCTCCTACTATAACAATAACTACTGTACTGCTCAGACAAATATCTCTATATAGCACAATAACTACTGCTGCTTCAGACAGATATCTCCTGCTATAACAATAACTACTGTACTACTTCAGACAGATATCTCTGCTATAACAATAACTACTGTGGTAGCTTCAGACTGATAGCTCCTGCTATAACAATAACTACTGTACTGCTTCAGACAGATATCTCCTGATATAACAATAACTTTACTGTACTGCTTCAGAACAGATATCTCCTGCTATAACACAATAACTACTGTACTGCTTCAGACTGAATACTCTCCTGCTATAACAATAACTACTGTACTGCTCAGACAAATATCTCCTTTATATAACAATAACTACTGTACTGCTTCAGACAGATATCTCCTGCTATAACAATAACTACTGTACTAACTTCAGACAGATATCTCCTTGCTATAACAATAACTACTGTGGGTGCTTCAGACTGACATCTCCTGCTGCAACAATAACTACTGTACTGCTTCAGACAGATATCTCCTGATATAACAATAACTACTGTACTGCTTCAGACAGATATCTCCTGCTATAACAATAACTACTGTACTGCTTCAGACTGATATCTCCTGCTATAACAATAACTACTGTACTGCTTCAGACAGATATCTCCTGCTAGTAATAATAACTACGACTGCTTCAGACAGATATCTCCTGCTATAACAATAACTACTGTACTGCTTCAGACAGATATCTCCTGCTATAACAATAACTACTGTACTGCTTCAGACAGATATCTCCTGCTATAATAATAACTACTGTACTGCTTCAGACAGATATCTCCTGCTATAACAATAACTACTGTACAGCTTCAGACAGATATATCCTGCTATAACAATAACTACTGTACTGCTTCAGACAGATATCTCCTACTAGTAACAATAACTACTGTACTGCTCAGACAGATATCTCCTTATATAACAATAACTACTGTACTGCTTCAGACAGATATCTCCTGCTATAACAATACTACTGACTACTTCAGACAGATATCTCCTGCTATAACAATAACTACTGTACTGTTTCAGACAGATATCTCCTGCTATAATAATAACTACTGTACTGCTTCAGACAGATATCTCCTGCTATAACAATAACTACTGTGGGTGCTTCAGACAGATATCTCCTGCTATAACAATAACTACTGTACATCTTCAGACAGATATCTCCTGCTATAACAATAACTACTGTACTGCTTCAGACAGATATCTCCTGCTATAACAATAACTACTGTACAGCTTCAGACTGATATCTCTACTATAACAATAACTACTGTACTGCTTCAGACAGATATCTCCTTCTATAACAATAACTACTGTACAGCTTCAGACAGATATCTCCTGCTATAACAATAACTACTGTACTGCTTCAGACAGATATCTCCTTCTATAACAATAACTACTGGACTGCTTCAGACAGATATCTCCTGCTATAACAATAACTACTGTACTGCTTCAGACAGATATCTCCTGCTATAACAATAACTACTGTACTGCTTCAGACAGATATCTCCTGCTATAATAATAACTACTGTACTGCTTCAGACAGATATCTCCTGCTATAACAATAACTACTGTACTACTTCAGACAGATATCTCCTGCTATAACAATAACTACTGTGGTGCTTCAGACTGATATCTCCTGCTATAACAATAACTACTGTACTGCTTCAGACAGATATCTCCTGATATAACAATAACTACTGTACTGCTTCAGACAGATATCTCCTGCTATAACAATAACTACTGTACTGCTTCAGACTGATATCTCCTGCTATAACAATAACTACTGTACTGCTCAGACAAATATCTCATATATAACAATAACTACTGTACTGCTTGACAGATATCTCCTGCTATAACAATAACTACTGTACTGCTTCAGACTGATATCTCCTGCTATAACAATAACTACTGTACTGCTTCAGACAGATATCTCCTCTATAGCCGATAATAACTACGTACTGCTTCAGACAGATATCTCTGCTATAACAATAACTACTGTACTGCTTCAGACAGATATCTCCTACATAACAATAACTACTGTACTGCTTCAGACAGATATCTCCTGCTATAACAATAACTACTGTACTGCTTCAGACAGATATCTCCTGCTATAACAATAACTACTGTACTGCTTCAGACAGATATATCCTGCTATAACAATAACTACTGTACTGTCAGACAGATATCTCCTACTATAACAATAACTACTGTACTGCTCAGACAGATATCTCCTTATATAACAATAACTACTGTACTGCTTCAGACAGATATCTCCTGCTATAACAATAACTACTGTACTACTTCAGACAGATATCTCCTGCTATAACAATAACTACTGTACTGTTTCAGACAGATATCTCCTGCTATAATAATAACTACTGTACTGCTTCAGACAGATATCTCCTGCTATAACAATAACTACTGTGGTGCTTCAGACAGATATCTCCTGCTATAACAATAACTACTGTACATCTTCAGACAGATATCTCTGCTATAACAATAACTACTGTACTGCTTCAGACAGATATCTCCTGCTATAACAATAACTACTGTACTGCTTCAGACTGATATCTCCTACTATAACAATAACTACTGTACTGCTTCAGACAGATATCTCCTTCTATAACAATAACTACTGTACTGCTTCAGACAGATATCTCCTGCTATAACAATAACTACTGTACTGCTTCAGACAGATATCTCCTTCTATAACAATAACTACTGGACTGCTTCAGACAGATATCTCCTGCTATAACAATAACTACTGTACTGCTTCAGACAGATATCTCCTGCTATAACAATAACTACTGTACTGCTTCAGACAGATATCTCCTGCTATAATAATAACTACTGTACTGCTTCAGACAGATATCTCCTGCTATAACAATAACTACTGCACTGCTTCAGATAGATATCTCCTGCTATAACAATAACTACTGTACTGCTTCAGACAGATATCTCCTTCTATAACAATAACTACTGTACTGTTTCAGACAGATATCTCCTGCTATAACAATAACTACTGTATGCTTCAGACAGATATCTCCTGCTATAATAACTACTGTACTGCTTCATACAGATATCTCTGCTATAACAATAACTACTGTACTGCTTCAGACAGATATCTCCTGCTATAACAATAACTACTGTACTGCTTGCAGACAGATATCTCTGCTATAATAATAACTACGTACTGCTTCAGACAGATATCTCTGCTATAACAATAACTACTGTACTGCTTCAGACAGATATATCCTGCTTATAACAATAACTACTGTACTGCTTCAGACAGATATCTCCTGCTATAACAATAACTACTGTACTGCTTCAGACAGATATCTCCTGCTATAACAATAACTACTGTACTGCTTCAGACTGATATCTCCGCTATAACAATAGCTACTGTACTGCTTCAGACAGATATCTCCCTACTATAACAATAACTACTGTACTGCTTCAGACAGATATCTCCTATATAACAATAACTACTGTACTGCTTCAGACAGATATCTCCTGCTATAACAATAACTACTGTGTTGCTTCAGACAGATATCTCCTGCTATAACAATAACTACTGTACTGCTTCAGACAGATATCTCCTGCTATAACAATAACTACTGTACTGCTTCAGACAGATATCTCCTGCTATAACAATAACTACTGTACTGCTTCAGACAGATATCTCCTGCTATAACAATAACTACTGCACTGCTTCAGATAGATATCTCCTGCTATAACAATAACTACTGTACTGCTTCAGACAGATATCTCCTGCTATAACAATAACTACTGTACTGTTTCAGACAGATATCTCCTGCTATAACAATAACTACTGTACTGCTTCAGACAGATATCTCCTGCTATAACAATAACTACTGTACTGCTTCATACAGATATCTCCTGCTATAACAATAACTACTGTACTGCTTCAGACAGATATCTCCTGCTATAATAACTTACTGTACTGCTTCAGACAGATATCTCCCGCTATAACAATAACTACTGTACTGCTTCAGACAGATATCTCCCTGCTTATAACAATAACTACTGTACTGCTTCAGACAGATATCTCCTGCTACGTAACAATAACTACTGTACTGCTTCAGACAGATATCTCCTGCTATAACAATAACTACTGTACTGCTTCAGATTGATATCTCCGCTTATAACAATAGCTACGTACTGCTTCAGACAGATATCTCCTACTATAACAATAACTACTGTACTGCTTCAGACAGATATCTCCTTATATAACAATAACTACTGTACTGCTTCAGACAGATATCTCCTGCTATAACAATAACTACTGTATTGCTTCAGACAGATATCTCCTGCTATAACAATAACTACTGTACTGCTTCAGACAGATATCTCCTGCTATAACAATAACTACTGTACTGCTTCAGACAGATATCTCCTGCTATAACAATAACTACTGTACTGCTTCAGACAGATATCTCCTGCTATAACAATAACTACTGCACTGCTTCAGACTGATATCTCCTGCTATAACAATAACTACTGTACTGTTTCAGACAGATATCTCCTGCTATAACAATAACTACTGTGGTGCTTCAGACAGATATCTCCTGCTATAACAATCACTACTGTACTGTTTCAGACAGATATCTCCTGCTATAACAATAACTACTGTACTGTTTCAGACAGATATCTCCTGCTATAATAATAACTACTGTACTGCTTCAGACAGATATCTCCTGCTATAACAATAACTACTGTGGTGCTTCAGACAGATATCTCCTGCTATAACAATAACTACTGTACTGCTTCAGACAGATATCTCCTGCTATAACAATAACTACTGTACTGCTTCAGACAGATATCTCCTGCTATAACAAAAACTACTGTACTGCTTCAGACTGATATCTCCTACTATAACAATAACTACTGTACTGCTTCAGACAGATATCTCCTTCTATAACAATAACTACTGTACTGCTTCAGACAGATATCTCCTGCTATAACAATAACTACTGTACTGCTTCAAACAGATATCTCCTTCTATAACAATAACTACTGGACTGCTTCAGACAGATATCTCCTGCTATAACAATAACTACTGTACTGCTTCAGACAGATATCTCCTGCTATAACAATAACTACTGTACTGCTTCAGACAGATATCTCCTGCTATAACAATAACTACTGTACTGCTTCAGACAGATATCTCCTGCTATAACAATAACTACTGTACTGCTTCAGACAGATATCTCCTGCTATAACAATAACTACTGTACTGCTTCAGACAGATATCTCCTGCTATAACAATAACTACTGTACTGCTTCAGACAGATATCTCCTGCTATAACAATAACTACTGTACTGCTTCAGACAGATATCTCCTGCTATAACAATAACTACTGTACTGCTTCAGACAGATATATCCTGCTATAACAATAACTACTGTACTGCTTCAGACAGATATCTCCTGCTATAATAATAACTACTGTACTGCTTCAGACAGATATCTCCTGCTATAACAATAACTACTGCACTGCTTCAGACAGATATCTCCTGCTATAACAATAACTACTGTGGTGCTTCAGACTGATATCTCCTGCTATAACAATAACTACTGTACTGCTTCAGACAGATATCTCCTGATATAACAATAACTACTGTACTGCTTCAGACAGATATCTCCTGCTATAACAATAACTACTGTACTGCTTCAGACTGATATCTCCTGCTATAACAATAACTACTGTACTGCTCAGACAGATATCTCCTTATATAACAATAACTACTGTACTGTTTCAGACAGATATCTCCTGCTATAACAATAACTACTGTACTGCTTCAGACAGATATCTCCTGCTATAACAATAACTACTGTACTGCTCAGACAGATATCTCCTGCTATAACAATAACTAATGTACTGCTTCAGACAGATATCTCCTGCTATAACAATAACTACTATACTGCTTCAGACAGATATATCCTGCTATAACAATAACTACTGTACTCCTTCAGACAGATATCTCCTGCTATAACAATAACTACTGTACTGCTTCAGACAGATATCTCCTGCTATAACAATAACTACTGTACTGCTTCAGACAGATATATCCTGCTATAACAATAACTACTGTACTGCTTCAGACAGATATCTCCTGCTATAACAATAACTACTGTACTGCTTCAGACAGGTATCTCCTGCTATAACAATAACTACTGTACTGCTTCAGACAGATATCTCCTGCTATAACAATAACTACTGTACTGCTTCAGACAGATATCTCCTGCTATAACAATAACTACTGTACTGTTTCAGACAGATATCTCCTGCTATAACAATAACTACTGTACTGCTTCAGACAGATATCTCCTGCTATAACAATAACTACTGTACTGCTTCAGACAGATATCTCCTGCTATAACAATAACTACTGTACTGCTTCAGACAGATATCTCCTGCTATAACAATAACTACTGTACTGCTTCAGACAGATATCTCCTGCTATAAAATAACTACGTACTGCTTCAGACAGATATCTCCTGCTATAACAATAACTACTGTACTGCTTCAGACAGATATCTCCTGCTATAACAATAACTACTGTACTGCTTCAGACAGATATCTCCTGCTATAACAATAACTACTGTACTGCTTCAGACAGATATATCCTGCTATAACAAAAACTACTGTACTGCTTCAGACAGATATCTCCTGCTATAACAATAACTACTGTACTGCTTCAGACAGGTATCTCCTGCTATAACAATAACTACTGCACTGCTTCAGACAGATATCTCCTGCTATAACAATAACTACTGTACTGCTTCAGACAGATATCTCCTGCTATAACAATAACTACTGTACTGTTTCAGACAGATATCTCCTGCTATAACAATAACTACTGTACTGCTTCAGACAGATATCTCCTGCTATAACAATAACTACTGTACTGCTTCAGACAGATATCTCCTGCTATAACAATAACTACTGTACTGCTTCAGACAGATATCTCCTGCTATAAAAATAACTACTGTACTGCTTCAGACAGATATCTCCTGCTATAATAATAACTACGTACTGTTTCAGACAGATATCTCCTACTATAATAATAACTACTGTACTGCTTCAGACAGATATCTCCTGCTATAACAATAACTACTGTGGTGCTTCAGACAGATATCTCCTGCTATAACAATAACTACTGTACTGCTTCAGACAGATATCTCCTGCTATAACAATAACTACTGTACTGCTTCAGACAGATATCTCCTGCTATAACAATAACTACTGTGGTGCTTCAGACAGATATCTCCTGCTATAACAATAACTACTGTACTGCTTCAGACAGATATCTCCTGCTATAACAATAACTACTGTACTGCTTCAGACAGATATCTCCTGCTATAACAATAACTACTGTACTGCTTCAGACTGATATCTCCTACTATAACAATAACTACTGTACTGCTTCAGACAGATATCTCCTTCTATAACAATAACTACTGTACTGCTTCAGAAAGATATCTCCTGCTATAACAATAACTACTGTACTGCTTCAGACAGATATCTCCTGCTATAACAATAACTACTGTACTGCTTCAGACAGATATCTCCTGCTATAACAATAACTACTGTACTGCTTCAGACAGATATCTCCTGCTATAACAATAACTACTGTACTGCTTCAGACAGATATCTCCTGCTATAACAATAACTACTGTACTGCTTCAGACAGATATCTCCTGCTTATAACAATAACTACTGTACTGCTTCAGACAGATATCTCCTGCTATAACAATAACTACTGTACTGCTTCAGACAGATATCTCCTGCTATAACAATAAATACTGTACTGCTTCAGACTGATATCTCCTGCTATAACAATAGCTACGTACTGCTTCAGACAGATATCTCCTACTATAACAATAACTACTGTACTGCTTCAGACAGATATCTCCTTATATAACAATAACTACTGTACTGCTTCAGACAGATATCTCCTGCTATAACAATAACTACTGTACTGCTTCAGACAGATATCTCCTGCTATAACAATAACTACTGTACTGCTTCAGACAGATATCTCCTGCTATAACAATAACTACTGTACTGCTTCAGACAGATATCTCCTGCTATAACAATAACTACTGTACTGCTTCAGACAGATATCTCCTGCTATAACAATAACTACTGCACTGCTTCAGACTGATATCTCCTGCTATAACAATAACTACTGTACTGTTTCAGACAGATATCTCCTGCTATAACAATAACTACTGTGGTGCTTCAGACAGATATCTCCTGCTATAACAATAACTACTGTACTGCTTCAGACAGATATCTCCTGCTTTAACAATAACTACTGCACTGCTTCAGACTGATATCTCCTGCTATAACAATAACTACTGTACTGCTTCAGACAGATATCTCCTGCTATAACAATAACTACTGTACTGCTTCAGACAGATATCTCCTGCTATAACAATAACTACTGTACTGCTTCAGACAGATATCTCCTACTATAACAATAACTACTGTACTGCTTCAGACAGATATCTCCTACTATAACAATAACTACTGTACTGCTTCAGACAGATATCTCCTGCTATAACAATAACTACTGTGGTGCTTCAGACAGATATCTCCTGCTATAACAATAACTACTGTACTGCTTCAGACAGATATCTCCTGCTATAACAATAACTACTGTACTGCTTCAGACAGATATCTCCTGCTATAACAATAACTACTGTACTGCTTCAGACAGATATCTCCTTCTATAACAATAACTACTGCACTGCTTCAGACAAATATCTCCTGCTATAACAATAACTACTGTACTGCTCAGACTGATATCTCCTGCTATAACAATAACTAATGTACTGCTTCAGACAGATATCTCCTGCTATAACAATAACTACTGTACTGCTTCAGACTGATATCTCCTGCTATAACAATAACTACTGTACTGCTCAGACTGATATCTCCTGCTATAACAATAACTACTGTACTGCTTCAGACAGATATCTCCTGCTATAACAATAACTACTGTACTGCTCAGACAGATATCTCCTTATATAACAATAACTACTGTACTGCTTCAGACAGATATCTCCTGCTATAACAATAACTACTGTACTACTTCAGACAGATATCTCCTGCTATAACAATAACTACTGTACTGTTTCAGACAGATATCTCCTGCTATAACAATAACTACTGTACTGTTTCAGACAGATATCTCCTGCTATAATAATAACTACTGTACTGCTTCAGACAGATATCTCCTGCTATAACAATAACTACTGTGGTGCTTCAGACAGATATCTCCTGCTATAACAATAACTACTGTACTGCTCAGACTGATATCTCCTGCTATAACAATAACTACTGTACTGCTTCAGACAGATATCTCCTGCTATAACAATAACTACTGTACTGCTTCAGACAGATATCTCCTGCTATAACAATAACTACTGTACTGCTTCAGACTGATATCTCCTACTATAACAATAACTACTGTACTGCTTCAGACAGATATCTCCTTCTATAACAATAACTACTGTACTGCTTCAGACAGATATCTCCTGCTATAACAATAACTACTGTACTGCTTCAGACAGATATCTCCTTCTATAACAATAACTACTGGACTGCTTCAGACAGATATCTCCTGCTATAACAATAACTACTGTACTGCTTCAGACAGATATCTCCTGCTATAACAATAACTACTGTACTGCTTCAGACTGATATCTCCTACTATAACAATAACTACTGTACTGTTTCAGACTGATATCTCCTGCTATAACAATAACTACTGTACTGCTTCAAACAGATATCTCCTGCTATAACAATAACTACTGTACTGCTTCAGACAGATATCTCCTGCTATAACAATAACTACTGTACTGTTTCAGACAGATATCTCCTGCTATAACAATAACTACTGTACTGTTTCAGACAGATATCTCCTGCTATAATAATAACTACTGTACTGCTTCAGACAGATATCTCCTGCTATAACAATAACTACTCTACTGCTTCAGACAGATATCTCCTGCTATAACAATAACTACTGTACTGCTTCAGACAGATATCTCCTACTATAACAATAACTACTGTACTGCTTCAGACTGATATCTCCTGCTATAACAATAACTACTGTACTGCTCAGACAGATATCTCCTGATATAACAATAACTACTGTGGTGCTTCAGACAGATATCTCCTGCTATAACAATAACTACTGTACTGCTCAGACAGATATCTCCTGCTATAACAATAACTACTGTACTGCTTCAGACAGATATCTCCTGCTATAACAATAACTACTGTACTGCTTCAGACAGATATCTCCTGCTATAACAATAACTACTGTACTGCTTCAGACAGATATCTCCTTCTATAACAATAACTACTGGACTGCTTCAGACAGATATCTCCTGCTATAACAATAACTACTGTACTGCTTCAGACAGATATCTCCTGCTATAACAATAACTACTGTACTGCTTCAGACTGATATCTCCTACTATAACAATAACTACTGTACTGCTTCAGACTGATATCTCCTGCTATAACAATAACTACTGTACTGCTTCAAACAGATATCTCCTGCTATAACAATAACTACTGTACTGCTTCAGACAGATATCTCCTGCTATAACAATAACTACTGTACTGCTTCAGACAGATATCTCCTGCTATAACAATAACTACTGTACTGCTTCAGACAGATATCTCCTGCTATAACAATAACTACTGTACTGTTTCAGACAGATATCTCCTGCTATAATAATAACTACTGTACTGCTTCAGACAGATATATCCTACTATAACAATAACTACTGTACTCCTTCAGACAGATATCTCCTACTATAACAATAACTACTGTACTGCTCAGACAGATATCTCCTACTATAACAATAACTACTGTACTGCTCAGACAGATATCTCCTGCTATAACAATAACTACACTACTGCTTCAGACAGATATCTCCTGCTATAACATTAACTACTGTACTGCTCAGACAGATATCTCCTGCTATAACAATAACTACTGTACTGCTTCAGACAGATATCTCCTACTATAACAATAACTACTGTACTGCTCAGACAGATATCTCCTGCTATAACAATAACTACTGTACTGCTTCAGACAGATATCTCCTGCTATAACAATAACTACTGTACTGCTTCAGACAGATATCTCCTGCTATATCAATAACTACTGTACTGCTTCAGACAGATATCTCCTGCTATAAAAATAACTACTGTACTGCTTCAGACAGATATCTCCTGCTATAACAATAACTACTGTACTGCTTCAGACAGATATCTCCTGCTATAACAATAACTACTGTACTGCTTCAGACTGATATCTCCGCTATAACAATAGCTACGTACTGCTTCAGACAGATATCTCCTACTATAACAATAACTGCTGTACTGCTTCAGACAGATATCTCCTTATATAACAATAACTACTGTACTGCTTCAGACAGATATCTCCTGCTATAACAATAACTACGTACTGCTTCAGACAGATATCTCCTGCTATAACAATAACTACTGTACTGCTTCAGACAGATATCTCCTGCTATAACAATAACTACTGTACTGCTTCAGACAGATATATCCTGCTATAACAATAACTACTGTACTGCTTCAGACAGATATATCCTGCTACAACAATAACTACTGTACTGCTTCAGACAGATATATCCTGCTATAACAATAACTACTGTACTGCTTCAGACAGATTTCTCCTGCTATAACAATAACTACGTGTACTGCTTCAGACAGATATCTCCTGCTATAACAATAACTACTGTACTGCTTCAGACAGATATCTCCTGCTATAACAATAACTACTGTGGTGCTTCAGACAGATATCTCCTGCTATAACAATAACTACTGTACTGCTTCAGACAGATATCTCCTACTATAACAATAACTACTGTACTGCTTCAGACAGATATCTCCTACTATAACAACAACTACTGTACTGTTTCAGACAGATATCTCCTGCTATAACAATAACTACTGTACTGCTCAGACAGATATCTCCTTATATAACAATAACTACTGTACTGCTTCAGACAGATATCTCCTGCTATAACAATAACTACTGTACTGCTTCAGACAGATATCTCCTGTTATAACAATAACTACTGTACTGCTTCAGACAGATATCTCCTGCTATAACAATAACTACTGTACTGCTTCAGACAGATATCTCCTGCTATAACAATAACTACTGTACTGCTTCAGACAGATATCTCCTGCTATAACAATAACTACTGTGGTGCTTCAGACAGATATCTCCTGCTATAACAATAACTACTGTACTGCTTCAGACAGATATCTCCTACTATAACAATAACTACTGTACTGCTTCAGACAGATATCTCCTACTATAACAACAACTACTGTACTGCTTCAGACAGATATCTCCTGCTATAACAATAACTACTGTACTGCTCAGACAGATATCTCCTTATATAACAATAACTACTGTACTGCTTCAGACAGATATCTCCTGCTATAACAATAACTACTGTACTGCTTCAGACAGATATCTCCTGTTATAACAATAACTACTGTACTGCTTCAGACAGATATCTCCTGCTATAACAATAACTACTGTACTGCTTCAGACAGATATCTCCTGCTATAACAATAACTACTGTACTGCTTCAGACAGATATCTCCTGCTATATCAATAACTACTGTACTGCTTCAGACAGATATCTCCTGCTATAACAATAACTACTGTACTGCTTCAGACAGATATCTCCTGCTATAACAATAACTACTGTACTGCTTCAGACAGATATCTCCTGCTATAACAATAACTACTGTACTGCTTCAGACTGATATCTCCGCTATAACAATAGCTACGTACTGCTTCAGACAGATATCTCCTACTATAACAATAACTGCTGTACTGCTTCAGACAGATATCTCCTGCTATAACAATAACTACTGTACTGCTTCAGACAGATATCTCCTGCTATAACAATAACTACTGTACTGCTTCAGACAGATATCTCCTACTATAACAATAACTACTGTACTGCTTCAGACAGATATCTCCTGCTATATCAATAACTACTGTACTGCTTCAGACAGATATCTCCTGCTATAACAATAACTACTGTACTGCTTCAGACAGATATCTCCTGCTATAACAATAACTACTGTACTGCTTCAGACAGATATCTCCTGCTATAACAATAACTACTGTACTGCTTCAGACTGATATCTCCGCTATAACAATAGCTACGTACTGCTTCAGACAGATATCTCCTACTATAACAATAACTGCTGTACTGCTTCAGACAGATATCTCCTTATATAACAATAACTACTGTACTGCTCAGACAGATATCTCCTGCTATAACAATAACTACTGTACTGCTTCAGACAGATATCTCCTGCTATAACAATAACTACTGTACTGCTTCAGACAGATATCTCCTGCTATAACAATAACTACTGTACTGCTTCAGACAGATATCTCCTGCTATAAAAATAACTACTGTACTGCTTCAGACAGATATCTCCTGCTATAACAATAACTACTGTACTGCTTCAGACAGATATCTCCTGCTATAACAATAACTACTGTACTGCTTCAGACTGATATCTCCGCTATAACAATAGCTACGTACTGCTTCAGACAGATATCTCCTACTATAACAATAACTGCTGTACTGCTTCAGACAGATATCTCCTTATATAACAATAACTACTGTACTGCTTCAGACAGATATCTCCTGCTATAACAATAACTACGTACTGCTTCAGACAGATATCTCCTGCTATAACAATAACTACTGTACTGCTTCAGACAGATATCTCCTGCTATAACAATAACTACTGTACTGCTTCAGACAGATATCTCCTGCTATAACAATAACTACTGTACTGCTTCAGACAGATATATCCTGCTACAACAATAACTACTGTACTGCTTCAGACAGATATATCCTGCTATAACAATAACTACTGTACTGCTTCAGACAGATTTCTCCTGCTATAACAATAACTACTGTACTGCTTCAGACAGATATCTCCTGCTATAACAATAACTACTGTACTGCTTCAGACAGATATCTCCTGCTATAACAATAACTACTGTGGTGCTTCAGACAGATATCTCCTGCTATAACAATAACTACTGTACTGCTTCAGACAGATATCTCCTACTATAACAATAACTACTGTACTGCTTCAGACAGATATCTCCTACTATAACAATAACTACTGTACTGTTTCAGACAGATATCTCCTGCTATAACAATAACTACTGTACTGCTCAGACAGATATCTCCTTATATAACAATAACTACTGTACTGCTTCAGACAGATATCTCCTGCTATAACAATAACTACTGTACTGCTTCAGACAGATATCTCCTGTTATAACAATAACTACTGTACTGCTTCAGACAGATATCTCCTGCTATAACAATAACTACTGTACTGCTTCAGACAGATATCTCCTGCTATAACAATAACTACTGTACTGCTTCAGACAGATATCTCCTGCTATAACAATAACTACTGTGGTGCTTCAGACAGATATCTCCTGCTATACCAATAACTACTGTACTGCTTCAGACAGATATCTCCTACTATAACAATAACTACTGTACTGCTTCAGACAGTTATCTCCTACTATAACAACAACTACTGTACTGTTTCAGACAGATATCTCCTGCTATAACAATAACTACTGTACTGCTCAGACAGATATCTCCTTATATAACAATAACTACTGTACTGCTTCAGACAGATATCTCCTGCTATAACAATAACTACTGTACTGCTTCAGACAGATATCTCCTGCTATAACAATAACTACTGTACTGTTTCAGACAGATATCTCCTGCTATAACAATAACTACTGTACTGCTTCAGACAGATATCTCCTGCTATAACAATAACTACTGTACTGCTTCAGACAGATATCTCCCTGCTATATCAATAACTACTGTACTGCTTCAGACAGATATCTCCTGCTATAACAATAACTACTGTACTGCTTCAGACAGATATCTCCTGCTATAACAATAACTACTGTACTGCTTCAGACAGATATCTCCTGCTATAACAATAACTACTGTACTGCTTCAGACTGATATCTCCGCTATAACAATAGCTACGTACTGCTTCAGACAGATATCTCCTACTATAACAATAACTGCTGTACTGCTTCAGACAGATATCTCCTGCTATAACAATAACTACTGTACTGCTCAGACAGATATCTCCTGCTATAACAATAACTACTGTACTGCTTCAGACAGATATCTCCTACTATAACAATAACTACTGTACTGCTTCAGACAGATATCTCCTGCTATATCAATAACTACTGTACTGCTTCAGACAGATATCTCCTGCTATAACAATAACTACTGTACTGCTTCAGACAGATATCTCCTGCTATAACAATAACTACTGTACTGCTTCAGACAGATATCTCCTGCTATAACAATAACTACTGTACTGCTTCAGACTGATATCTCCGGCTATAACAATAGCTACTGTACTGCTTCAGACAGATATCTCCTACTATAACAATAACTGCTGTACTGCTTCAGACAGATATCTCCTTCTATAACAATAACTACTGTACTGCTTCAGACAGATATCTCCTGCTATAACAATAACTACTGTACTGCTTCAGACAGATATCTCCTGCTATAACAATAACTACTGTACTGCTTCAGACAGATATCTCCTGCTATAACAATAACTACTGTACTGCTTCAGACAGATATATCCTGCTATAACAATAACTACTGTACTGCTTCAGACAGATATATCCTGCTACAACAATAACTACTGTACTGCTTCAGACAGATATATCCTGCTATAACAATAACTACTGTACTGCTTCAGACAGATTTCTCCTGCTATAACAATAACTACTGTACTGCTTCAGACAGATATCTCCTGCTATAACAATAACTACTGTACTGCTTCAGACAGATATCTCCTGCTATAACAATAACTACTGTGGTGCTTCAGACAGATATCTCCTGCTATAACAATAACTACTGTACTGCTTCAGACAGATATCTCCTACTATAACAATAACTACTGTACTGCTTCAGACAGATATCTCCTACTATAACAACAACTACTGTACTGTTTCAGACAGATATCTCCTGCTATAACAATAACTACTGTACTGCTCAGACAGATATCTCCTTATATAACAATAACTACTGTACTGCTTCAGACAGATATCTCCTGCTATAACAATAACTACTGTACTGCTTCAGACAGATATCTCCTGTTATAACAATAACTACTGTACTGCTTCAGACAGATATCTCCTGCTATAACAATAACTACTGTACTGCTTCAGACAGATATCTCCTGCTATAACAATAACTACTGTACTGCTTCAGACAGATATCTCCTGCTATAACAATAACTACTGTACTGCTTCAGACAGATATCTCCTGCTATAACAATAACTACTGTGCTGCTCAGACTGATATCTCCTGCTATAACAATAACTACTGTACTGCTCAGACAGATATCTCCTCCTATAACAATAACTACTGTACTGCTTCAGACAGATATCTCCTGCTATAACAATAACTACTGTACTGCTTCAGACAGATATATCCTGCTATAACAATAACTACTGTACTGCTCAGACTGATATCTCCTGCTATAACAATAACTACTGTACTGCTCAGACAGATATCTCCTGCTATAACAATAACTACTGTACTGCTTCAGAAAGATATCTCCTGCTATAACAATAACTACTGAACTACTTCAGACAGATATCTCCTGCTATAACAATAACTACTGTACTGTTTCAGACAGATATCTCCTGCTATAACAATAACTACTGTACTGCTTCAGAACGATATCTCCTGCTATAACAATAACTACTGTACTGCTTCAGACTGATATCTCCGCTATAACAATAGCTACTGTACTGCTTCAGACAGATATCTCCTACTATAACAATAACTGCTGTACTGCTTCAGACAGATATCTCCTTATATAACAATAACTACTGTACTGCTTCAGACAGATATCTCCTGCTATAACAATAACTACGTACTGCTTCAGACAGATATCTCCTGCTATAACAATAACTACTGTACTGCTTCAGACAGATATCTCCTGTTATAACAATAACTACTGTACTGCTTCAGACAGATATCTCCTGCTATAACAATAACTACTGTACTGCTTCAGACAGATATCTCCTGCTATAACAATAACTAGTGTACTGCTTCAGACAGATATCTCC
The DNA here is from genome assembly GCF_020615455.1 of Coregonus clupeaformis. Taxonomy (NCBI): domain Eukaryota; kingdom Metazoa; phylum Chordata; class Actinopteri; order Salmoniformes; family Salmonidae; genus Coregonus; species Coregonus clupeaformis. The sequence continues at coordinate 26,177 of NW_025536593.1, forward strand.
TGCTATAACAATAACTACTGTACTGCTTCAGACAGATATCTCCTGCTATAACAATAACTACTGTACTGCTCAGACTGATATCTCCTGCTATAACAATAACTACTGTACTGCTCAGACAGATATCTCCTCCTATAACAATAACTACTGTACTGCTTCAGACAGATATCTCCTGCTATAACAATAACTACTGTACTGCTTCAGACAGATATATCCTGCTATAACAATAACTACTGTACTGCTCAGACTGATATCTCCTGCTATAACAATAACTACTGTACTGCTCAGACAGATATCTCCTGCTATAACAATAACTACTGTACTGCTTCAGAAAGATATCTCCTGCTATAACAATAACTACTGAACTACTTCAGACAGATATCTCCTGCTATAACAATAACTACTGTACTGTTTCAGACAGATATCTCCTGCTATAACAATAACTACTGTACTGCTTCAGACAGATATCTCCTGCTATAACAATAACTACTGTACTGCTTCAGACTGATATCTCCGCTATAACAATAGCTACGTACTGCTTCAGACAGATATCTCCTACTATAACAATAACTGCTGTACTGCTTCAGACAGATATCTCCTTATATAACAATAACTACTGTACTGCTTCAGACAGATATCTCCTGCTATAACAATAACTACGTACTGCTTCAGACAGATATCTCCTGCTATAACAATAACTACTGTACTGCTTCAGACAGATATCTCCTGCTATAACAATAACTACTGTACTGCTTCAGACAGATATATCCTGCTATAACAATAACTACTGTACTGCTTCAGACAGATATCTCCTGCTACAACAATAACTACTGTACTGCTTCAGACAGATATATCCTGCTATAACAATAACTACTGTACTGCTTCAGACAGATTTCTCCTGCTATAACAATAACTACTGTACTGCTTCAGACAGATATCTCCTGCTATAACAATAACTACTGTACTGCTTCAGACAGATATCTCCTGCTATAACAATAACTACTGTGGTGTTTCAGACAGATATCTCCTGCTATAACAATAACTACTGTACTGCTTCAGACAGATATCTCCTACTATAACAATAACTACTGTACTGCTTCAGACAGATATCTCCTACTATAACAACAACTACTGTACTGTTTCAGACAGATATCTCCTGCTATAACAATAACTACTGTACTGCTCAGACAGATATCTCCTACTATAACAATAACTACTGTACTGCTTCAGACAGATATCTCCTGCTATAACAATAACTACTGTACTGCTTCAGACAGATATCTCCTGCTATAACAATAACTACTGTACTGCTTCAGACAGATATCTCCTGCTATAACAATAACTACTGTACTGCTTCAGACAGATATCTCCTGCTATAACAATAACTACTTTACTGCTTCAGACAGATATCTCCTGCTATAACAATAACTACTGTACTGCTCAGACTGATATCTCCTGCTATAACAATAACTACTGTACTGCTCAGACATATATCTCCTCCTATAACAATAACTACTGTACTGCTTCAGACAGATATCTCCTGCTATAACAATAACTACTGTACTGCTTCAGACAGATATATCCTGCTATAACAATAACTACTGTACTGCTCAGACTGATATCTCCTGCTATAACAATAACTACTGTACTGCTCAGACAGATATCTCCTCCTATAACAATAACTACTGTACTGCTTCAGACAGATATCTCCTGCTATAACAATAACTACTGTACTGCTTCAGACAGATATCTCCTGCTATAACAATAACTACTGTACTACTTCAGACAGATATCTCCTGCTATAACAATAACTACTGTACTGCTTCAGAATGATATCTCCTGCTATAACAATAACTACTGTACTGCTTCAGACAGATATCTCCTACTATAACAATAACTACTGTACTGCTTCAGACAGATATCTCCTACTATAACAATAACTACTGTACTGCTTCAGACAGATATCTCCTGCTATAACAATAACTACTGTGGTGCTTCAGACAGATATCTCCTGCTATAACAATAACTACTGTACTGCTTCAGACAGATATCTCCTGCTATAACAATAACTACTGTACTGCTTCAGACAGATATCTCCTGCTATAACAATAACTACTGTACTGCTTCAGACAGATATCTCCTTCTATAACAATAACTACTGTACTGCTTCAGACAAATATCTCCTGCTATAACAATAACTACTGTACTGCTCAGACTGATATCTCCTGCTATAACAATAACTAATGTACTGCTTCAGACAGATATCTCCTGCTATAACAATAACTACTGTACTGCTTCAGAATGATATCTCCTGCTATAACAATAACTACTGTACTGCTCAGACTGATATCTCCTGCTATAACAATAACTACTGTACTGCTTCAGACAGATATCTCCTGCTATAACAATAACTACTGTACTGCTCAGACAGATATCTCCTTATATAACAATAACTACTGTACTGCTTCAGACAGATATCTCCTGCTATAACAATAACTACTGTACTGTTTCAGACAGATATCTCCTGCTATAACAATAACTACTGTACTGTTTCAGACAGATATATCCTGCTATAATAATAACTACTGTACTGCTTCAGACAGATATCTCCTGCTATAACAATAACTACTGTACTGCTTCAGACAGATATCTCCTGCTATAACAATAACTACTGTACTGCTTCAGACTGATATCTCCTACTATAACAATAACTACTGTACTGTTTCAGACTGATATCTCCTGCTATAACAATAACTACTGTACTGCTTCAAACAGATATCTCCTGCTATAACAATAACTACTGTACTGCTTCAGACAGATATCTCCTGCTATAACAATAACTACTTTACTGCTTCAGACAGATATCTCCTGCTATAACAATAACTACTGTACTGCTTCAGACAGATATCTCCTGCTATAACAATAACTACTGTACTGTTTCAGACAGATATCTCCTGCTATAATAATAACTACTGTACTGCTTCAGACAGATATCTCCTGCTATAACAATAACTACTGTACTGCTTCAGACAGATATCTCCTGCTATAACAATAACTACTGTACTGCTTCAGACAGATATCTCCTACTATAATAATAACTACTGTACTGCTTCAGACAGATATCTCCTGCTATAACAATAACTACTGTACTGCTCAGACAGATATCTCCTGATATAACAATAACTACTGTGGTGCTTCAGACAGATATCTCCTGCTATAACAATAACTACTGTACTGCTCAGACAGATATCTCCTGCTATAACAATAACTACTGTACTGCTTCAGACAGATATCTCCTGCTATAACAATAACTACTGTACTGCTTCAGACAGATATCTCCTGCTATAACAATAACTACTGTACTGCTTCAGACAGATATCTCCTTCTATAACAATAACTACTGGACTGCTTCAGACAGATATCTCCTGCTATAACAATAACTACTGTACTGCTTCAGACAGATATCTCCTGCTATAACAATAACTACTGTACTGCTTCAGACTGATATCTCCTACTATAACAATAACTAATGTACTGTTTCAGACTGATTTCTCCTGCTATAACAATAACTACTGTACTGCTTCAAACAGATATCTCCTGCTATAACAATAACTACTGTACTGCTTCAGACAGATATCTCCTGCTATAACAATAACTTCTGTACTGCTTCAGACAGATATCTCCTGCTATAACAATAACTACTGTACTGCTTCAGACAGATATCTCCTGCTATAACAATAACTACTGTACTGTTTCAGACAGATATCTCCTGCTATAATAATAACTACTGTACTGCTTCAGACAGATATATCCTGCTATAACAATAACTACTGTACTCCTTCAGACAGATATCTCCTGCTATAACAATAACTACTGTACTGCTTCAGAATGATATCTCCTGCTATAACAATAACTACTGTACTGCTCAGACTGATATCTCCTGCTATAACAATAACTACTGTACTGCTTCAGACAGATATCTCCTGCTATAACAATAACTACTGTACTGCTCAGACAGATATCTCCTACTATAACAATAACTACTGTACTGCTTCAGACAGATATCTCCTGCTATAACAATAACTACTGTACTACTTCAGACAGATATCTCCTGCTATAACAATAACTACTGTACTGTTTCAGACAGATATCTCCTGCTATAACAATAACTACTGTACTGTTTCAGACAGATATATCCTGCTATAATAATAACTACTGTACTGCTCAGACAGATATCTCCTCCTATAACAATAACTACTGTACTGCTTCAGACAGATATCTCCTGCTATAACAATAACTACTGTACTGCTTCAGACAGATATATCCTGCTATAACAATAACTACTGTACTGCTCAGACTGATATCTCCTGCTATAACAATAACTACTGTACTGCTCAGACAGATATCTCCTGCTATAACAATAACTACTGTACTGCTTCAGAAAGATATCTCCTGCTATAACAATAACTACTGAACTACTTCAGACAGATATCTCCTGCTATAACAATAACTACTGTACTGTTTCAGACAGATATCTCCTGCTATAACAATAACTACTGTACTGCTTCAGAACGATATCTCCTGCTATAACAATAACTACTGTACTGCTTCAGACTGATATCTCCGCTATAACAATAGCTACGTACTGCTTCAGACAGATATCTCCTACTATAACAATAACTGCTGTACTGCTTCAGACAGATATCTCCTTATATAACAATAACTACTGTACTGCTTCAGACAGATATCTCCTGCTATAACAATAACTACGTACTGCTTCAGACAGATATCTCCTGCTATAACAATAACTACTGTACTGCTTCAGACAGATATCTCCTGCTATAACAATAACTACTGTACTGCTTCAGACAGATATCTCCTGCTATAACAATAACTACTGTACTGCTTCAGACAGATATCTCCTGCTATAACAATAACTAGTGTACTGCTTCAGACAGATATCTCCTGCTATAACAATAACTACTGTACTGCTTCAGACAGATATCTCCTGCTATAACAATAACTACTGTACTGCTCAGACTGATATCTCCTGCTATAACAATAACTACTGTACTGCTCAGACAGATATCTCCTCCTATAACAATAACTACTGTACTGCTTCAGACAGATATCTCCTGCTATAACAATAACTACTGTACTGCTTCAGACAGATATATCCTGCTATAACAATAACTACTGTACTGCTCAGACTGATATCTCCTGCTATAACAATAACTACTGTACTGCTCAGACAGATATCTCCTGCTATAACAATAACTACTGTACTGCTTCAGAAAGATATCTCCTGCTATAACAATAACTACTGAACTACTTCAGACAGATATCTCCTGCTATAACAATAACTACTGTACTGTTTCAGACAGATATCTCCTGCTATAACAATAACTACTGTACTGCTTCAGACAGATATCTCCTGCTATAACAATAACTACTGTACTGCTTCAGACTGATATCTCCGCTATAACAATAGCTACGTACTGCTTCAGACAGATATCTCCTACTATAACAATAACTGCTGTACTGCTTCAGACAGATATCTCCTTCTATAACAATAACTACTGTACTGCTTCAGACAGATATCTCCTGCTATAACAATAACTACGTACTGCTTCAGACAGATATCTCCTGCTATAACAATAACTACTGTACTGCTTCAGACAGATATCTCCTGCTATAACAATAACTACTGTACTGCTTCAGACAGATATATCCTGCTATAACAATAACTACTGTACTGCTTCAGACAGATATATCCTGCTACAACAATAACTACTGTACTGCTTCAGACAGATATATCCTGCTATAACAATAACTACTGTACTGCTTCAGACAGATTTCTCCTGCTATAACAATAACTACTGTACTGCTTCAGACAGATATCTCCTGCTATAACAATAACTACTGTACTGCTTCAGACAGATATCTCCTGCTATAACAATAACTACTGTGGTGCTTCAGACAGATATCTCCTGCTATAACAATAACTACTGTACTGCTTCAGACAGATATCTCCTACTATAACAATAACTACTGTACTGCTTCAGACAGATATCTCCTACTATAACAACAACTACTGTACTGTTTCAGACAGATATCTCCTGCTATAACAATAACTACTGTACTGCTCAGACAGATATCTCCTTATATAACAATAACTACTGTACTGCTTCAGACAGATATCTCCTGCTATAACAATAACTACTGTACTGCTTCAGACAGATATCTCCTGCTATAACAATAACTACTGTACTGCTTCAGACAGATATCTCCTGCTATAACAATAACTACTGTACTGCTTCAGACAGATATCTCCTGCTATAACAATAACTACTTTACTGCTTCAGACAGATATCTCCTGCTATAACAATAACTACTGTACTGCTCAGACTGATATCTCCTGCTATAACAATAACTACTGTACTGCTCAGACATATATCTCCTCCTATAACAATAACTACTGTACTGCTTCAGACAGATATCTCCTGCTATAACAATAACTACTGTACTGCTTCAGACAGATATATCCTGCTATAACAATAACTACTGTACTGCTCAGACTGATATCTCCTGCTATAACAATAACTACTGTACTGCTCAGACAGATATCTCCTCCTATAACAATAACTACTGTACTGCTTCAGACAGATATCTCCTGCTATAACAATAACTACTGTACTGCTTCAGACAGATATCTCCTGCTATAACAATAACTACTGTACTACTTCAGACAGATATCTCCTGCTATAACAATAACTACTGTACTGTTTCAGAATGATATCTCCTGCTATAACAATAACTACTGTACTGCTTCAGACAGATATCTCCTACTATAACAATAACTACTGTACTGCTTCAGACAGATATCTCCTACTATAACAATAACTACTGTACTGCTTCAGACAGATATCTCCTGCTATAACAATAACTACTGTGGTGCTTCAGACAGATATCTCCTGCTATAACAATAACTACTGTACTGCTTCAGACAGATATCTCCTGCTATAACAATAACTACTGTACTGCTTCAGACAGATATCTCCTGCTATAACAATAACTACTGTACTGTTTCAGACAGATATCTCCTGCTATAATAATAACTACTGTACTGCTTCAGACAGATATATCCTGCTATAACAATAACTACTGTACTCCTTCAGACAGATATCTCCTGCTATAACAATAACTACTGTACTGCTTCAGAATGATATCTCCTGCTATAACAATAACTACTGTACTGCTCAGACTGATATCTCCTGCTATAACAATAACTACTGTACTGCTTCAGACAGATATCTCCTGCTATAACAATAACTACTGTACTGCTCAGACAGATATCTCCTTATATAACAATAACTACTGTACTGCTTCAGACAGATATCTCCTGCTATAACAATAACTACTGTACTACTTCAGACAGATATCTCCTGCTATAACAATAACTACTGTACTGCTTCAGACAGATATCTCCTGCTATAACAATAACTACTGTACTGTTTCAGACAGATATATCCTGCTATAATAATAACTACTGTACTGCTCAGACAGATATCTCCTCCTATAACAATAACTACTGTACTGCTTCAGACAGATATCTCCTGCTATAACAATAACTACTGTACTGCTTCAGACAGATATATCCTGCTATAACAATAACTACTGTACTGCTCAGACTGATATCTCCTGCTATAACAATAACTACTGTACTGCTCAGACAGATATCTCCTGCTATAACAATAACTACTGTACTGCTTCAGAAAGATATCTCCTGCTATAACAATAACTACTGAACTACTTCAGACAGATATCTCCTGCTATAACAATAACTACTGTACTGTTTCAGACAGATATCTCCTGCTATAACAATAACTACTGTACTGCTTCAGACAGATATATCCTGCTATAACAATAACTACTGTACTGCTTCAGACTGATATCTCCTGCTATAAAAATAACTACATACTGCTTCAGATAGATATCTCCTACTATAACAATAACTGCTGTACTGCTTCAGACAGATATCTCCCTATATAACAATAACTACTGTACTGCTTCAGACAGATATCTCTTGCTATAACAATAACTACGTACTGCTTCAGACAGATATCTCCTGCTATAACAATAACTACTGTACTGCTTCAGACAGATATCTCCTGCTATTACAATAACTACTGTACTGCTTCAGACAGATATCTCCTGCTATAACAATAACTACTGTACTGCTTCAGACAGATATCTCCTGCTATAACAATAACTAGTGTACTGCTTCAGACAGATATCTCCTGCTATAACAATAACTACTGTACTGCTTCAGACAGATATCTCCTGCTATAACAATAACTACTGTACTGCTCAGACTGATATCTCCTGCTATAACAATAACTACTGTACTGCTCAGACAGATATCTCCTCCTATAACAATAACTACTGTACTGCTTCAGACAGATATCTCCTGCTATAACAATAACTACTGTACTGCTTCAGACAGATATATCCTGCTATAACAATAACTACTGTACTGCTCAGACTGATATCTCCTGCTATAACAATAACTACTGTACTGCTCAGACAGATATCTCCTGCTATAACAATAACTACTGTACTGCTTCAGAAAGATATCTCCTGCTATAACAATAACTACTGAACTACTTCAGACAGATATCTCCTGCTATAACAATAACTACTGTACTGTTTCAGACAGATATCTCCTGCTATAACAATAACTACTGTACTGCTTCAGACAGATATCTCCTGCTATAACAATAACTACTGTACTGCTTCAGACTGATATCTCCGCTATAACAATAGCTACGTACTGCTTCAGACAGATATCTCCTACTATAACAATAACTGCTGTACTGCTTCAGACAGATATCTCCTTATATAACAATAACTACTGTACTGCTTCAGACAGATATCTCCTGCTATAACAATAACTACGTACTGCTTCAGACAGATATCTCCTGCTATAACAATAACTACTGTACTGCTTCAGACAGATATCTCCTGCTATAACAATAACTACTGTACTGCTTCAGACAGATATATCCTGCTATAACAATAACTACTGTACTGCTTCAGACAGATATATCCTGCTACAACAATAACTACTGTACTGCTTCAGACAGATATATCCTGCTATAACAATAACTACTGTACTGCTTCAGACAGATTTCTCCTGCTATAACAATAACTACTGTACTGCTTCAGACAGATATCTCCTGCTATAACAATAACTACTGTACTGCTTCAGACAGATATCTCCTGCTATAACAATAACTACTGTGGTGCTTCAGACAGATATCTCCTGCTATAACAATAACTACTGTACTGCTTCAGACAGATATCTCCTACTATAACAATAACTACTGTACTGCTTCAGACAGATATCTCCTACTATAACAACAACTACTGTACTGTTTCAGACAGATATCTCCTGCTATAACAATAACTACTGTACTGCTCAGACAGATATCTCCTTATATAACAATAACTACTGTACTGCTTCAGACAGATATCTCCTGCTATAACAATAACTACTGTACTGCTTCAGACAGATATCTCCTGTTATAACAATAACTACTGTACTGCTTCAGACAGATATCTCCTGCTATAACAATAACTACTGTACTGCTTCAGACAGATATCTCCTGCTATAACAATAACTACTTTACTGCTTCAGACAGATATCTCCTGCTATAACAATAACTACTGTACTGCTCAGACTGATATCTCCTGCTATAACAATAACTACTATACTGCTCAGACATATATCTCCTCCTATAACAATAACTACTGTACTGCTTCAGACAGATATCTCCTGCTATAACAATAACTACTGTACTGCTTCAGACAGATATATCCTGCTATAACAATAACTACTGTACTGCTCAGACTGATATCTCCTGCTATAACAATAACTACTGTACTGCTCAGACAGATATCTCCTCCTATAACAATAACTACTGTACTGCTTCAGACAGATATCTCCTGCTATAACAATAACTACTGTACTGCTTCAGACAGATATCTCCTGCTATAACAATAACTACTGTACTACTTCAGACAGATATCTCCTGCTATAACAATAACTACTGTACTGTTTCAGAATGATATCTCCTGCTATAACAATAACTACTGTACTGCTTCAGACAGATATCTCCTACTATAACAATAACTACTGTACTGCTTCAGACAGATATCTCCTACTATAACAATAACTACTGTACTGCTTCAGACAGATATCTCCTGCTATAACAATAACTACTGTGGTGCTTCAGACAGATATCTCCTGCTATAACAATAACTACTGTACTGCTTCAGACAGATATCTCCTGCTATAACAATAACTACTGTACTGCTTCAGACAGATATCTCCTGCTATAACAATAACTACTGTACTGCTTCAGACAGATATCTCCTTCCATAACAATAACTACTGCACTGCTTCAGACAAATATCTCCTGCTATAACAATAACTACTGTACTGCTCAGACTGATATCTCCTGCTATAACAATAACTAATGTACTGCTTCAGACAGATATCTCCTGCTATAACAATAACTACTGTACTGCTTCAGAATGATATCTCCTGCTATAACAATAACTACTGTACTGCTCAGACTGATATCTCCTGCTATAACAATAACTACTGTACTGCTTCAGACAGATATCTCCTGCTATAACAATAACTACTGTACTGCTCAGACAGATATCTCCTTCTATAACAATAACTACTGTACTGCTTCAGACAGATATCTCCTGCTATAACAATAACTACTGTACTACTTCAGACAGATATCTCCTGCTATAACAATAACTACTGTACTGTTTCAGACAGATATCTCCTGCTATAACAATAACTACTGTACTGTTTCAGACAGATATATCCTGCTATAATAATAACTACTGTACTGCTTCAGACAGATATCTCCTGCTATAACAATAACTACTGTACTGCTTCAGACAGATATCTCCTGCTATAACAATAACTACTGTACTGCTTCAGACTGATATCTCCTACTATAACAATAACTACTGTACTGTTTCAGACTGATATCTCCTGCTATAACAATAACTACTGTACTGCTTCAAACAGATATCTCCTGCTATAACAATAACTACTGTACTGCTTCAGACAGATATCTCCTGCTATAACAATAACTACTTTACTGCTTCAGACAGATATCTCCTGCTATAACAATAACTACTGTACTGCTTCAGACAGATATCTCCTGCTATAACAATAACTACTGTACTGCTTCAGACAGATATCTCCTGCTATAATAATAACTACTGTACTGCTTCAGACAGATATCTCCTGCTATAACAATAACTACTGTACTGCTTCAGACAGATATCTCCTGCTATAACAATAACTACTGTACTGCTTCAGACAGATATCTCCTACTATAACAATAACTACTGTACTGCTTCAGACAGATATCTCCTGCTATAACAATAACTAATGTACTGCTCAGACAGATATCTCCTGATATAACAATAACTACTGTGGTGCTTCAGACAGATATCTCCTGCTATAACAATAACTACTGTACTGCTCAGACAGATATCTCCTGCTATAACAATAACTACTGTACTGCTTCAGACAGATATCTCCTGCTATAACAATAACTACTGTACTGCTTCAGACAGATATCTCCTGCTATAACAATAACTACTGTACTGCTTCAGACAGATATCTCCTTCTATAACAATAACTACTGGACTGCTTCAGACAGATATCTCCTGCTATAACAATAACTACTGTACTGCTTCAGACAGATATCTCCTGCTATAACAATAACTACTGTACTGCTTCAGACTGATATCTCCTACTATAACAATAACTAATGTACTGTTTCAGACTGATTTCTCCTGCTATAACAATAACTACTGTACTGCTTCAAACAGATATCTCCTGCTATAACAATAACTACTGTACTGCTTCAGACAGATATCTCCTGCTATAACAATAACTACTGTACTGCTTCAGACAGATATCTCCTGCTATAACAATAACTACTGTACTGCTTCAGACAGATATCTCCTGCTATAACAATAACTACTGTACTGTTTCAGACAGATATCTCCTGCTATAATAATAACTACTGTACTGCTTCAGACAGATATATCCTGCTATAACAATAACTACTGTACTCCTTCAGACAGATATCTCCTGCTATAACAATAACTACTGTACTGCTTCAGAATGATATCTCCTGCTATAACAATAACTACTGTACTGCTCAGACTGATATCTCCTGCTATAACAATAACTACTGTACTGCTTCAGACAGATATCTCCTGCTATAACAATAACTACTGTACTGCTCAGACAGATATCTCCTTATATAACAATAACTACTGTACTGCTTCAGACAGATATCTCCTGCTATAACAATAACTACTGTACTACTTCAGACAGATATCTCCTGCTATAACAATAACTACTGTACTGTTTCAGACAGATATCTCCTGCTATAACAATAACTACTGTACTGTTTCAGACAGATATATCCTGCTATAATAATAACTACTGTACTGCTTCAGACAGATATCTCCTGCTATAACAATAACTACTGTACTGCTTCAGAAAGATATCTCCTGCTATAACAATAACTACTGTACTGCTTCAGACTGATATCTCCTACTATAACAATAACTACTGTACTGTTTCAGACTGATATCTCCTGCTATAACAATAACTACTGTACTGCTTCAAACAGATATCTCCTGCTATAACAATAACTACTGTACTGCTTCAGACAGATATCTCCTGCTATAATAATAACTACTTTACTGCTTCAGACAGATATCTCCTGCTATAACAATAACTACTGTACTGCTTCAGACAGATATCTCCTGCTATAACAATAACTACTGTACTGTTTCAGACAGATATCTCCTGCTATAATAATAACTACTGTACTGCTTCAGACAGATATCTCCTGCTATAACAATAACTACTGTACTGCTTCAGACAGATATCTCCTGCTATAACAATAACTACTGTACTGCTTCAGACAGATATCTCCTACTATAATAATAACTACTGTACTGCTTCAGACAGATATCTCCTGCTATAACAATAACTACTGTACTGCTCAGACAGATATCTCCTGATATAACAATAACTACTGTGGTGCTTCAGACAGATATCTCCTGCTATAACAATAACTACTGTACTGCTCAGACAGATATCTCCTGCTATAACAATAACTACTGTACTGCTTCAGACAGATATCTCCTGCTATAACAATAACTACTGTACTGCTTCAGACAGATATCTCCTGCTATAACAATAACTACTGTACTGCTTCAGACAGATATCTCCTTCTATAACAATAACTACTGGACTGCTTCAGACAGATATCTCCTGCTATAACAATAACTACTGTACTGCTTCAGACAGATATCTCCTGCTATAACAATAACTACTGTACTGCTTCAGACTGATATCTCCTACTATAACAATAACTAATGTACTGTTTCAGACTGATTTCTCCTGCTATAACAATAACTACTGTACTGCTTCAAACAGATATCTCCTGCTATAACAATAACTACTGTACTGCTTCAGACAGATATCTCCTGCTATAACAATAACTACTGTACTGCTTCAGACAGATATCTCCTGCTATAACAATAACTACTGTACTGCTTCAGACAGATATCTCCTGCTATAACAATAACTACTGTACTGTTTCAGACAGATATCTCCTGCTATAATAATAACTACTGTACTGCTTCAGACAGATATATCCTGCTATAACAATAACTACTGTACTCCTTCAGACAGATATCTCCTGCTATAACAATAACTACTGTACTGCTCAGATAGATATCTCCTGCTATAACAATAACTACTGTACTGTTTCAGACAGATATCTCCTACTATAACAATAACTACTGTACTGCTCAGACAGATATCTCCTACTATAACAATAACTACTCAGACAGATATCTCCTGCTATAACAATAACTACTGTACTGCTTCAGACAGATATCTCCTGCTATATCAATAACTACTGTACTGCGTCAAACAGATATCTCCTGCTATAACAATAACTACTGTACTGCTTCAGAAAGATATCTCCTGCTATAACAATAACTACTGTACTGCTTCAGACAGATATCTCCTGCTATAACAATAACTACTGTACTGCTTCAGACTGATATCTCCGCTATAACAATAGCTACGTTGTTACGAACCCCGTGGCTTTGAACGTCTAGGGTGATGGACATGAGACCCGTAACCTAATGCATGTAAATTATAAGTGTGGCATGGAACAGTAAGAACAAATATGACACAACTACCATGAACTACCGTCAAACACAAATGGTTTATTTCTGAACACACGGTAAAGGATTGGGAAAAAGGGCTGAGCAGGACCCAAGAAATGAAACAATAGTGTAAAACACCCCTAAACTGATCTTGCCTGCCTCAAGAACCGCTAGGCTACTGCTACCATACAAAAATACAGTGGGTGGTCCGCTCCAGGTCTAACTAGTGTTTATAGACAGTTCTTTCTACGGGAAATGTATGCCCAAGGGCAGCTAGCTCAAACTCCCCTTTTCCCAGAAACACACAATAGTTACCAAACAGAGTAACCAGCAACTTAGTGAGTACTCTAAACAAAGGACATCACAGTATCCATTACTCACATACAAAACAGTAGTCTAACAGAATTACCAATCATAGTAAACAGCAACTTAGTGAGTAATCAAAAACAGGACACCACCGTGTCCATACTCACATACGGAAATATTCTCTCTCTCTCTCAACAAACACAAGACTGGTTTTTATACAATGGGATGTGTGATTGAACAAACGAGTAACAGGTGGTGCAATGCACAGGAATGTTCACTGATTGGTCCAATCAGCAGACACCTCAACGACCACCAATCAGGAACATACAGGACACCTGTGATTAGGGCAGAAGGAGAGAAACACACAAAAACACAGGATACCTGTATCCGTAACACTCCCACCCTTAAAAGAGCAAACCACAATGGTTTGCGACACACGTACTATCACAACACCCAACTTCACAAATCATCCTGCCGGGATAACAAAAAAAAAAACCTAGATCATTACACACGAGACAAAGCATCTGCCAACACATTATCCAACCCCTTTTTGTGGCGGATCTCCAAATTATAATTTTGCACGACAAGTGCCCAACGCATAAGGCGTTGGTTCTGGTTGTACATCCGGTGGAGAAAAACTAAGGGGTTATGGTCAGTATACACTACCACTGGTAATGCACTGGAACCAACATAAACTTCAAAGTACTGCAGAGCTAACAACAAAGCTAGAGCTTCTTGTTCAATGGTGGAATAGTTTGTCTGACATTTGTTAAATTTCCGTGAAAAATAACAGACAGGATGGTCCACTCCACTCTGGTCTTGCTGCAGTAGAACAGCCCCAGCACCTCTGGCACTTGCATCTACCTCCAGTTTAAACGGTCGTTCAAAATCTGGCGCAGCAAGAACAGGAGTACTACATAAGAGTGCTTTAGCAGTGTTGAAAGCAGTACGACACCCTTCAGACCATACAAATTTTCTCGCCGGACTGAGCAAATCCGTTAATGGAGCAACTACAGCAGAGAAATTTTTACAGAAACTACGGTAGTAGCCAACCATCCCTAAAAATCGGCGTAGCTCTCTTCTGGTGGTAGGTGCGGGAAATGCGTTTATAGCCGAGACCTTGGCATCTACAGGGCGCACCTGACCATGGCCGACCTGTTTACCAAGATAAGTAACAGTGGCCTTCCCAAACTCGCACTTTGCTAAGTTCAGGGTTAGAGAAGCGGTTGCTAGACGTTCACACACTACCCTTAGAGTGTTAACATGATCAGACCACTCAGTTGAATAAATTACCAGATCATCAAGGTAAGCACTACAATTAGGAACTCCAGCCAATACTGTGTTAACCAGGCGTTGGAAAGTGGCTGGTGCGTTCCGCATCCCAAATGCCATGACAGCATATTGTAGGGAAGTGATCTGGGGTCACAAAGGCAGAGATGTCGGAGGCACGTGGGGTTAACGGCACCTGCCAGTAACCTTTTAGAAGATCTAGTTTGGTTACATAAGTAGCAGCACCAACAGTATCAATACAGTCATCCAGTCTGGGTAACGGGAACGAGTCGGGCACTGAACTTGAACTTGGCATAGCCAGGTTATTCTCCAGCAAATAACCGACCTCACCCCTCATTATCTTTCTCTTAGAGACGTTGACACGATAAGGATGTTGCTTGATAGGTGCAGCGTTTCCAACATTAATGTCATGTTCTAACACATTTGTACATGTAGGAACATCATTAAAAAGACATGGAAAGCTGTGTAATAGTCTCACAATATCATCTGACTGTCTGTCCGTTAAATGAATCAGGCTTGACGGGAGAGACAGCAGCATCTCTGAATTGGGCAATCTAGCACACTGCTGCTGAGTATTGCGCAACTCCAAACCATCTCCGTCCACATCATTAACATGACCTCCCACTACAGCCGTAGCAGCAATAGAGACAGCCGACTCGGCCAGTTTCTCTGGACTGTCTACCTGAGTGACGGGTCTGGTGTGGTATGTCTTCAACATGTTAACGTGGCACACACGAGATTGGCGTTTTCTATCAGGAGTCTGTATCACGTAGTCAGTTTCACTTAGTTTCTTTTCAATGACATAAGGACCAGAGAAACGTGCTGACAATGACACTCCTGGCACAGGCAACAATACAAGACCTCGGTCACCTGGCTGCAGTGAACGAGAAACAGCCTGTGTGTCATAGTGTCGTTTCATCCGTTTCTGTGAGGAAGACAGCGCTTTCTTTGCTAGAGCACAGGCAGCATGTAGGCGCTCACGAAAGCGACTAACGTAGTCCAACACATTTTCTTTCACACACAACTCTTGTGACAAAAACTGATCCTTAAGGACTTTCATAGGTCCTCTCATGGTGTGTCCAAACACCAGTTCAGCTGGGCTGAACCATAGGGATTCCTGTACTGTCTCACGGACAGCAAACAAAACTAGAGGAACTCCCTCATCCCAATCTTTCTCAGATTCCAAACAATATTTACGGAGCATAGACTTGGGTCTGATGCCAACGTTCAAAGCGCACCCTGAGACTCTGGGTGATATGCGCTTGACACACGGTGTGTAACTGACAAGGATTTTAACACTTGTTTGAACAGTGTAGAAAGGAAATTCGTACCCTGATCAGTTTGTATCACCTTAGGTAACCCAAAAGTTGAGAAGAATTTGATCAACGCTTTACTCACCACCGGAGCAGTAATCCTTCGCAGAGGAATGGCCTCTGGGTACCTGGTGGCCACACACATAATTGTTAACATAAACTGGTTACCAGATTTTGTTTTTGGTAATGGTCCAACACAATCAACCATCACATGTTCGAAGGGTTCACCTATGGCCGGTATGGGACAAAGAGGCGCGGGGGAAATAACCTGGTTCGGTTTCCCAACTACTTGACAGGTGTGGCAAGTCCGACAGAACTGAGCCACATCTTGTTTTAAACCAGGCCAAAAGAAATGTTGCAAAACACGATCATAAGTCTTGGTGACTCCCAGATGTCCGGACCACTGGTGATCATGAGCGAGGGATAAAACATTTTGTCGAAAGGCTGTAGGAATCACTATTTGGTAAACAGCATTCCAATCTCCGCCAAAGCGTCAACATGGGATGTCCATTTACGCATAAGGAGATTACCATCAATGAAGTATGCCATGTTTTTCTTCTTTAGCTCCTCCTCTGAGACAACACTAGAAAAACATTTAGCCAGGCTAATGTCAACCTGTTGGTTAGCGATCAGCTGCTCACGAGTAACTGGTAACTGTATGGCCTCAGCAACAAGTTCCACATCCTTCTTCCTTTCTCTGGGCTGTTGGTCAGACTGCACCAGCTTACCAGAGGTATCACCCAAACTATCCTCTGGGTCACACTCTCTGAATAGAATCGTGTCTGACAAATCTATCACTTCACCCACTTGTCGTGCTTGAGCACGTGTGACAGCACAAGCGGGGAACACATCTGGATAACCCTGTGCCAGCTCCTCGGAGAGAGACTGGTCACTTTTATCCAATACCTCCAATATGGGTATTACCTTTCCTCCGGCAATATCGTTGCCCATTATAAATGTCACACCTTTTACTGGCAACATAGGACGTACGCCAACTCTGAACAATCCACTGACTAACTCAGAGTGTACGTTCACAAAGTGCAATGGCACTGGGACAAATCCCATTTCAATTCCTTGTACTAACACACTGGAACCACAATATGTATTATTAGACAAGGGCAACACATCAGCTAGTATGAACGACTGCGCCGCACCAGTATCTCTAAGGATTTTAACTGGACGCTGAGACGCTTCGTCATCTGATATAGAAACAAACCCCTCAAAAATGAACGGTTCATAACTGTGATCTGGGACAGGGACTTTCAAACCACATTCACTATGAGGCCTCTGTCTTGATTCCGGCCTTACAACCGTACGAATCAGCCCAACACCCGTTGGCGGCCTGGCGTGCTGAGGCATCCCCGGTTTGCGTTTCAGCAGAAAGCAATCATTAACCATATGTCCCACCTTATGACAATAGAAACAGTGACGCACATCTTTTGGGCGTGCTGGACGTACTGCTGGTCGACTAGGACTAAAAGTTAGCAACTCCGCAGCCCTGCTCTCCGTACGAGCCGAAAACACGCTCTTATGCGTCAACACAAATTCGTCTGCCAATACAGACGCTTCCGACAGTGAGGATACTTTCTGTTCGTTCAGATAAACTACAATGCGTTCGGTAAACAATTTTTAAACTCTTCTAACAAGATTAACTCCCGTAGAGAGTTAAAATCAGTTACCTTACTAGCACTGTGCCATTTGTCAAACAGATTTCCTTTGTCTTTAGCAAACTCCACATAAGTCTGAGTAGGAGACTTTTTATGAGACCTAAATCTCTGTTGATATGCCTCAGGAACAAGCTCATAGGCACGAAGAACAGTAGCTTTGACCACTTCATAATTCAAACTGTCTTCAAGAGGTAGCGCTGCCAGAACCTCTTGGGCTTTACCTGTTAGTTTACACTGAAGTAATAGGCACCATACCTCTTCGGGCCATTTCAATGCTACCGCTATACGTTCAAACACACTGAAATAGGAATCAACCTCTGACTCCCTGAACACAGGTACCAAGGTGATCTGCCTACTAATATCAAACGTAGCAGACGACACAGCTGGTGAGGATGGCTCACTAGCAGGCATAGTATGAGCAGAGACTAACCTCGCTGTTTCTGCCTCTAGTTCCATTTTACGCACCTCCAGTTCCATCTTACGCATCTCCAGTTCCATCTTACGCGTCTCCTGTTCTGCCTCTAGCTTACGCGTCTTCTGTTCTGCCTCTAGCTTACGCGTCTCCTGTTCTGCCTCTAGCTCCATTTTACGCATCTCCAGCTTGTCTCGCCTGATTTGTGCCCGCTCTTCCGCCTCCATTTGGAGCCGTGTCAAGCGGACATCCATCCTGGCATCACTGTCAGTCAGTGGGGAGAGTGGGTCATAACGGGGCCATGTGGCTGGAGCCTTAGTCTCGTCCTCAGACACTGATGGGCTTACAGGATCAGCAACCACATCCCCTACAGGAGCAGCAGACTCAGGCGGCGGTAACTCAAGCACTCGCTCGTTTAACAATATCGCTAGCACTACTTCCCTAACTTCTGCTTTCACTAAACCCCTCGGTATGGGTGCAGAAAAGTGGTCAGCCAAAACCTGTAGATCCACTCTACGGCAATTCTCAAAAACCTCCCACGTAGGGTTTTCCAAAAATGCCTCCAACTCAAAAGTAGCCATCCTACTAGCAACACGAGCCGTCGACTACTGAACACACAAAAAAAACAGGTAGTACCGCTGCCAAGCTCAACACTGAACCAGACACTTGCTAATTTGCATGAGTAGCATGGGATATATCCCGGACGAACCCCCACTTTATGTTACGAACCCCGTGGCTCTAAACGTCTAGGGTGGATGGACATGAGACCCGTAACATAAATTATGCAAATTAGGAGTGTGGCATGGAACAGTAAGAACAAATATGACACAACTACCATGAACTACCGTCAAACACAAATGGTTTATTTCTGAACACACGGTAAAGGATTGGGAAAAAGGGCTGAGCAGGACCCAAGAAATGAAACAATAATGTAAAACACCCCTAAACTGATCTTGCCTGCCTCAAGAACCGCTAGGCTACTGCTACCATACAAAAATACAGTGGGTGGTCCGCTCAGGTCTAACTAGTGTTTATAGACAGTTCTTTCTACGGGAAATGTATGCCCAAGGGCAGCTAGCTCAAACTCCCCTTTTCCCAGAAACACACAATAGTTACCAAACAGAGTAACCAGCAACTTAGTGAGTACTCTAAACAAAGGACATAACAGTATCCATTACTCACATACAAAACAGTAGTCTAACAGAATTACCAATCATAGTAAACAGCAACTTAGTGAGTAATCAAAAACAGGACACCACCGTGTCCATACTCACATACGGAAATATTCTCTCTCTCTCTCAACAAACACAAGACTGGTTTTTATACAATGGGATGTCTGATTGAACAAACGAGTAACAGGTGGTGCAATGCACAGGAATGTTCACTGATTGGTCCAATCAGCAGACACCTCAACGACCACCAATCAGGAACATACAGGACACCTGTGATTAGAGCAGAAGGAGAGAAACACACAAAAACACAGGATACCTGTATCCGTAACATACGTACTGCTTCAGACAGATATCTCCTACTATAACAATAACTACTGTACTGCTTCAGACAGATATCTCCTTATATAACAATAACTACTGTACTGCTTCAGACAGATATCTCCTACTATAACAACAACTACTGTACTGTTTCAGACAGATATCTCCTGCTATAACAATAACTACTGTACTGCTCAGACAGATATCTCCTTATATAACAATAACTACTGTACTGCTTCAGACAGATATCTCCTGCTATAACAATAGCTACGTACTGCTTCAGACAGATATCTCCTGCTATAACAATAACTACTGCACTGCTTCAGACAGATATCTCCTGCTATAACAATAACTACTGTACTGCTTCAGACAGATATATCCTGCTATAACAATAACTACTGTACTGCTTCAGACAGATATCTCCTGCTATAACAATAACTACTGTACTGCTTCAGACAGATATCTCCTGCTATAACAATAACTACTGTACTGCTCAGACTGATATCTCCTGCTATAACAATAACTACTGTACTGCTCAGACAGATATCTCCTCCTATAACAATAACTACTGTACTGCTTCAGACAGATATCTCCTGCTATAACAATAACTACTGTACTGCTTCAGACAGATATATCCTGCTATAACAATAACTACTGTACTGCTCAGACTGATATCTCCTGCTATAACAATAACTACTGTACTGCTCAGACAGATATCTCCTCCTATAACAATAACTACTGTACTGCTTCAGACAGATATCTCCTGCTATAACAATAACTACTGTACTGCTTCAGACAGATATCTCCTGCTATAACAATAACTACTGTACTACTTCAGACAGATATCTCCTGCTATAACAATAACTACTGTACTGTTTCAGACAGATATCTCCTGCTATAACAATAACTACTGTACTGCTTCAGACAGATATCTCCCTACTATAACAATAACTACTGTACTGCTTCAGACAGATATCTCCTACTATAACAATAACTACTGTACTGCTTCAGACAGATATCTCCTGCTATAACAATAACTACTGTGGTGCTTCAGACAGATATCTCCTGCTATAACAATAACTACTGTACTGCTTCAGACAGATATCTCCTGCTATAACAATAACTACTGTACTGCTTCAGACAGATATCTCCTGCTATAACAATAACTACTGTACTGCTTCAGACAGATATCTCCTTCCATAACAATAACTACTGCACTGCTTCATACAAATATCTCCTGCTATAACAGTAACTACTGTACTGCTCAGACTGATATCTCCTGCTATAACAATAACTAATGTACTGCTTCAGACAGATATCTCCTGCTATAACAATAACTACTGTACTGCTTCAGAATGATATCTCCTGCTATAACAATAACTACTGTACTGCTCAGACTGATATCTCCTGCTATAACAATAACTACTGTACTGCTTCAGACAGATATCTCCTGCTATAACAATAACTACTGTACTGCTTCAGACAGATATCTCCTGCTATAACAATAACTACTGTACTGCTTCAGACAGATATCTCCTGCTATAACAATAACTACTGTACTGCTCAGACTGATATCTCCTGCTATAACAATAACTACTGTACTGCTCAGACAGATATCTCCTCCTATAACAATAACTACTGTACTGCTTCAGACAGATATCTCCTGCTATAACAATAACTACTGTACTGCTTCAGACAGATATATCCTGCTATAACAATAACTACTGTACTGCTCAGACTGATATCTCCTGCTATAACAATAACTACTGTACTGCTCAGACAGATATCTCCTCCTATAACAATAACTACTGTACTGCTTCAGACAGATATCTCCTGCTATAACAATAACTACTGTACTGCTTCAGACAGATATCTCCTGCTATAACAATAACTACTGTACTACTTCAGACAGATATCTCCTGCTATAACAATAACTACTGTACTGTTTCAGACAGATATCTCCTGCTATAACAATAACTACTGTACTGCTTCAGACAGATATCTCCTACTATAACAATAACTACTGTACTGCTTCAGACAGATATCTCCTACTATAACAATAACTACTGTACTGCTTCAGACAAATATCTCCTGCTATAACAATAACTACTGTGGTGCTTCAGACAGATATCTCCTGCTATAACAATAACTACTGTACTGCTTCAGACAGATATCTCCTGCTATAACAATAACTACTGTACTGCTTCAGACAGATATCTCCTGCTATAACAATAACTACTGTACTGCTTCAGACAGATATCTCCTTCCATAACAATAACTACTGCACTGCTTCATACAAATATCTCCTGCTATAACAATAACTACTGTACTGCTCAGACTGATATCTCCTGCTATAACAATAACTAATGTACTGCTTCAGACAGATATCTCCTGCTATAACAATAACTACTGTACTGCTTCAGAATGATATCTCCTGCTATAACAATAACTACTGTACTGCTCAGACTGATATCTCCTGCTATAACAATAACTACTGTAATGCTTCAGACAGATATCTCCTGCTATAACAATAACTACTGTACTGCTCAGACAGATATCTCCTTATATAACAATAACTACTGTACTGCTTCAGACAGATATCTCCTGCTATAACAATAACTACTGTACTACTTCAGACAGATATCTCCTGCTATAACAATAACTACTGTACTGTTTCAGACAGATATCTCCTGCTATAACAATAACTACTGTACTGTTTCAGACAGATATCTCCAGCTATAATAATAACTACTGTACTGCTTCAGACAGATATCTCCTGCTATAACAATACCTACTGTGGTGCTTCAGACAGAAATATCCTGCTATAACAATAACTACTGTACTGCTTCAGACAGATATCTCCTGCTATAACAATAACTACTGTACTGCTTCAGACAGATATCTCCTGCTATAACAATAACTACTGTACTGCTTCAGACTGATATCTCCTACTATAACAATAACTACTGTACTGTTTCAGACTGATATCTCCTGCTATAACAATAACTACTGTACTGCTTCAAACAGATATCTCCTGCTATAACAATAACTACTGTACTGCTTCAGACAGATATCTCCTGCTATAACAATAACTACTTTACTGCTTCAGACAGATATCTCCTGCTATAACAATAACTACTGTACTGCTTCAGACAGATATCTCCTGCTATAACAATAACTACTGTACTGTTTCAGACAGATATCTCCTGCTATAATAATAACTACTGTACTGCTTCAGACAGATATCTCCTGCTATAACAATAACTACTGTACTGCTTCAGACAGATATCTCCTGCTATAACAATAACTACTGTACTGCTTCAGACAGATATCTCCTACTATAATAATAACTACTGTACTGCTTCAGACAGATATCTCCTGCTATAACAATAACTACTGTACTGCTCAGACAGATATCTCCTGATATAACAATAACTACTGTGGTGCTTCAGACAGATATCTCCTGCTATAACAATAACTACTGTACTGCTCAGACAGATATCTCCTGCTATAACAATAACTACTGTACTGCTTCAGACAGATATCTCCTGCTATAACAATAACTACTGTACTGCTTCAGACAGATATCTCCTGCTATAACAATAACTACTGTACTGCTTCAGACAGATATCTCCTTCTATAACAATAACTACTGGACTGCTTCAGACAGATATCTCCTGCTATAACAATAACTACTGTACTGCTTCAGACAGATATCTCCTGCTATAACAATAACTACTGTACTGCTTCAGACTGATATCTCCTACTATAACATTAACTAATGTACTGTTTCAGACTGATTTCTCCTGCTATAACAATAACTACTGTACTGCTTCAAACAGATATCTCCTGCTATAACAATAACTACTGTACTGCTTCAGACAGATATCTCCTGCTATAACAATAACTGCTGTACTGCTTCAGACAGATATCTCCTGCTATAACAATAACTACTGTACTGCTTCAGACAGATATCTCCTGCTATAACAATAACTACTGTACTGTTTCAGACAGATATCTCCTGCTATAATAATAACTACTGTACTGCTTCAGACAGATATATCCTGCTATAACAATAACTACTGTACTCCTTCAGACAGATATCTCCTGCTATAACAATAACTACTGTACTGCTCAGACAGATATCTCCTGCTATAACAACAACTACTGTACTGTTTCAGACAGATATCTCCTACTATAACAATAACTACTGTACTGCTCAGACAGATATCTCCTACTATAACAATAACTACTGTACTGCTCAGACAGATATCTCCTGCTATAACAATAACTACTGTACTGCTTCAGACAGATATCTCCTGCTATATCAATAACTACTGTACTGCTTCAAACAGATATCTCCTGCTATAACAATAACTACTGTACTACTTCAGACAGATATCTCCTGCTATAACAATAACTACTGTACTGTTTCAGACAGATATCTCCTGCTATAACAATAACTACTGTACTGCTTCAGACAGATATCTCCTACTATAACAATAACTACTGTACTGCTTCAGACAGATATCTCCTACTATAACAATAACTACTGTACTGCTTCAGACAAATATCTCCTGCTATAACAATAACTACTGTGGTGCTTCAGACAGATATCTCCTGCTATAACAATAACTACTGTACTGCTTCAGACAGATATCTCCTGCTATAACAATAACTACTGTACTGCTTCAGACAGATATCTCCTGCTATAACAATAACTACTGTACTGCTTCAGACAGATATCTCCTTCCATAACAATAACTACTGCACTGCTTCATACAAATATCTCCTGCTATAACAATAACTACTGTACTGCTCAGACTGATATCTCCTGCTATAACAATAACTAATGTACTGCTTCAGACAGATATCTCCTGCTATAACAATAACTACTGTACTGCTTCAGAATGATATCTCCTGCTATAACAATAACTACTGTACTGCTCAGACTGATATGTGACCAGTGATTCGGTTAATAAAAAAGTGGTCAGATGACGCAGATGCCAAGCTACAGGACTGTTTTGCTAGCACAGACTGGAACATGTTCCGGGATTCTTCAGACAGCATTGAGGAGTACACCACATCAGTCACTGGCTTCATCAATAAGTGCATCGATGATGTCGTCCCCACAGTGACCGTACGTACATACCCCAACCAGAAGCCATGGATTACAGGCAACATCCGCACTGAGCTAAAGGGTAGAGCTGCCGCTTTCAAGGAACGGGATCTAACCCGGAAGCTTATAAGAAATCCGCTATGACCTCCGACGAACCATCAAACAGGCAAAGAGTCAATACAGGTCTAAGATTGAATCATACTACACTGGCTCTGACGGCTCGTCGGATGTGGCAGGGCTTGAAAACTATTACAGACTACAAAGGGGAAGCACAGCCGCGAGCTGCCCAGTGACACAAGCCTACCAGACAAGCTAAACCACTTCTATGCTCCGCTTCGAGGCAAGCAACACTGAAGCATGCATGAGAGCACCAGCTGTTCCGGACGACTATGTGATCACGCTCTCCGTAGCCGATGTGAGTAAGACTTTTAAGCAAGTCAACATTCACAAGGCCGCTGGGCCAGACGGATTACCAGGGCGTGTACTCCGAGCATGTGCTGACCAACTGGCAAGTGTCTTCACTGACATTTTCAACATGTCCCCTGACCGAGTCTGTAATACCAACATGTTTCAAGCAGACCACCATAGTCCCCGTGCCCAAGAACTCTAAGATAACCTGCCTAAATGACTACCGACCCGTGGCACTGACGTCTGTAGCCATGAAGTGCTTTGAAAGACTGGTCATGGCTCACATCAACAGCATAATCCCAGAAACCCTAGACCCACTCCAATTTGCATACCGCCCCCAACAGATCCACAGATGATGCAATCTCTATCGCACTCCACACTGCCCTTTCCCACCTGGACAAGAGGAACACCTACGTGAGAATGCTATTCATTGACTACAGCTCAGCATTCAACACCATAGTGCCCTCTAAGCTCATCACTAAGCTAAGGATCCTGGGACTAAACACCTCCCTCTGCAACTGGATCCTGGACTTCCTGACGGGCCGCCCCCAGGTGGTAAGGGTAGGTAACAACACATCTGCCACACTGATCCTCAACACGGGGGCCCCTCAGGGGTGCGTGCTCAGTCCCCTCCTGTACTCTCTGTTCACCCATGACTGCATGGCCAGGCACGACTCCAACACCATCATTAAGTTTGCCGACGACACAACAGTGGTAGGCCTGATCACCGACAACGATGAGACAGCCTATAGGGAGGAGGTCAGAGATCTGGCCGTGTGGTGCCAGGACAACAACCTCTCCCTCAACGTGACCAAGACAAAGGAGATGATTGTGGACTACAGGAAAAAAAAGAGGACTGAGCACGCCCCCATTCTCATCGACGGGGCTGTAGTGGAACAGGTTGAGAGCTTCAAGTTCCTTGGTGTCCACATCACCAACGAACTATCATGGTCCAAGCACACCAAGACAGTCGTGAAGAGGGCACGACAAAGCCTATTCCCCCTCAGGAGACTAAAAAGATTTGGCATGGGTCCTCAGATCCTCAAAAATTCTACAGCTGCACCATCGAGAGCATCCTGACTGGTTGCATCACCGCCTGGTATGGCAACTGCTTGGCCTCTGACCGCAAGGCACTACAGAGGGTAGTGCGTACGGCCCAGTACATCACTGGGGCAAAGCTCCCTGCCATCCAAGACCTCTATACCAGGCGGTGTCAGAGGAAGGCCCTCAAAATTGTCAAAGACTCCAGCCACCCTAGTCATAGACTGTTCTCTCTGCTACCGCACGGGCAAGCCCGGTACCGGAGTGCCAAGTCTAGGTCCAAAAGACTTCTCAACAGCTTCTACCCACAAGCCATAAGACTCCTGAACAGCTAATCATGGCTACCCGGACTATTTGCACTGCCCCCCACCCCATCCTTTTACGCTGCTGCTACTCTGTTAAGTATTTATGCATAGTCACTTTAACTCTACCCACATGTACATATTACCTCAACTACCTCAACTAGTCGGTGCCCCCGCACATTGACTCTGCACCGTTACCCCCTGTATATATAGCCTCCCTACTGTCACTTTATTTTACTTCTGCTCTTTGTTTTTCTCAACACTTTTTATTATTATTTTTATATATTTTTTTTTTATTTTTATTTTTATTATTTTTTTTTTATTTTTTTTTTATATTTTTTTGTTGTTGTTTTATTCTTACTTTTTTTGTTTAAAATAAACGCACTGTTGGTTAAGGGCTGTAAGTAAGCATTTCACTGTAATGTCTGCACTTGTTGTATTCGGCGCATGTGACCAATAAAATTTGATTTGATTTGATTTGATTTGATTTGATATCTCCTGCTATAACAATAACTACTGTAATGCTTCAGACAGATATCTCCTGCTATAACAATAACTACTGTACTGCTCAGACAGATATCTCCTTATATAACAATAACTACTGTACTGCTTCAGACAGATATCTCCTGCTATAACAATAACTACTGTACTACTTCAGACAGATATCTCCTGCTATAACAATAACTACTGTACTGTTTCAGACAGATATCTCCTGCTATAACAATAACTACTGTACTGTTTCAGACAGATATCTCCAGCTATAATAATAACTACTGTACTGCTTCAGACAGATATCTCCTGCTATAACAATACCTACTGTGGTGCTTCAGACAGAAATCTCCTGCTATAACAATAACTACTGTACTGCTTCAGACAGATATCTCCTGCTATAACAATAACTACTGTACTGCTTCAGACAGATATCTCCTGCTATAACAATAACTACTGTACTGCTT